>NC_133654.1:92270106-92570106 GCF_009905375.1 Apium graveolens
TTAGAATATGCACCGCATTCGTACTTTACCAAGTCATCCCCAGGATAAAACAGCCCAAAAAATTTAGATTCTATATGATAAAATTTTGCACCAAAATTATCGCTCACTTCACACCCTTAACTGGTCAAATAATTTTCTCAAAAAATATACCTGAAAAAATTGAGATTGCACCGATTTGTAAATCACTTCTTAAGTAAACAATTGTCTCACTAATAACATCCAAACACCGAAACAAGGATGATAGATGTTGAACTCTTTTACTAATACTATATAAAATATATTAGTATCAATCTAAACAAGAAGAAGAGAAAATAATATAAAATGAGAGCTCGATATAAGTGATATAAGAGTGCAAAAAAGAAAAGAAAAGGTTGAATACATAACTTTATCTCAAATAAGCTCCTCTTTATATAGGCTTCAAAAGGATTTCTAGATTCAGTGAATTAGTCATAAAAAAGGAAAACAAGGACAACAAGACAAGCCTCCCTTCACTCAACCCTTCCACCACTCTTGCCCCTCAATAACTCTACCATTATACAATAAACTTGGAAAAGGTAAGGTACGTAATATAACTGTAGGGGGGTGAATAGAGTTTATGCAAACAATTCGATAAAGCTTAACATAATCAACAATTTTTATATTAATCAGATAAAAACTGTTACACAAGTAACCTCTCAAAAGATGAACAATTATCCTTGAGAGCTGCTAGGTTATATGGAAGATATAACAATTCGTAACACATATAGTGTAAACCTAATCTGTGATTATATAGTGCACATTTACACAATCAATAAGGAATCCTATTCTATTAAAATTAGGAAACCTTATACATATCTGTGCATGATTGCTTCTAAAATAAAGTCCCTCACCGCCTTGAATTATGCAATCCCTTTCCTTCTTGGATATCTACTGAAGTGACTAAATCCTGATCGACAAATGCTGATCATCAAGTACTGATAGACAAGTACTGATGACGTCACCTTCAGTGAATCCTGATATCAAATACTGATAATAACTCCTGATAGTTTATATCCTGATATCATCAATTATATCTAACAATCTCCCTCAACTTGTGCCTTATATAATTATGTACAATTTCTAATTGATGATGTCAAAAATTATCTAAATACAAAAATCAAGTAAACAAATGCATTCTTACAATCAGTGAATATCATACTTTATCTTCAATTCTAAACTATAATATGGTCTGTAGCTTCTTCAAGGAACTTTCTTAGTAGATTTTCTTCCATAACATCCAAGTACCATTGCATCCTCTATTTATGTTCTTTTAGCTTATCTGTTGATTCATCATTTTGATAAATGGCTACCCTGAGATCATGTAGCTTTGAATTTCCAAGTGAGAGATCATCCAGTTCTAGAAATCCAATATTCTTTCCATCAGGATTAAAGGTTAAGATTTTCCTTCCTAGACTCATTTCTATTTTAGCTCCTCCAACAGACGTATCAACAATATATTCAGTTTGATCAATGTACTTTGGAATGTAGTTAGATTTTTAAGGCATCCCTTTCTGCTTCAACTGTATCAAGTTCTTTATAAATGTAGACCATCTGGCAGTTACAAGATTAGTTACCTTAAGAATTGTAGCAACAAGTTCTAACTCCTGCCATTGTTTATATCTCATTTACTCTTGTGTCAACCTCAATCTCCTCCAAGACTCCAGAAAATAAATTAGTTTCTCTCCAACAAGTTCAATAACAATTTGTACAAATATGAACTTCTGCAAGTCTTCAAGCATCATATTATCTCCAATTTCTGTCGGGTTTGCTTGCTTCCTTAGAATCAAAGCATCAGCCACAGATGGATCAACACCTAATGTAATAACCCCAATTTTTGGAGATTTTAAAACCCTTATGAATAGTGTTTTTGCTGAATGAGAAAACTTTTCATGCCACACTATGTAGGGGTTCTGTTATTGATCTTCTGGGATATTATTAGTACTCTATGTGGTATATAAGTGTATGTAAAGATCGTCAGAATCCAATTTCCGAACACTTGGATTTTTCCCGGAAATCCAATAGATACGGAAAGAATTGAGTATAAGGTAACAGGATAAAAAGGATTTAAATTAAAGGATTATAGGAGAGGATCATAAAAGGAATATAATATATTGAGAAAGGTTAAGGGAACCTAAGTAATAAGATCCCGGGTATGATCCCTCAAATGATAAACGAGAACGAAAGATAAGCGAACCGTAAAACAAATAAGTGACCAAGAGACAAGCTTGTACAAGAAGCCAGGGATTGTGACATCATCAAACCACAAGGTGTGGACAAGTGGGAGCATTATGACATGTGCAAGGTGACACAAGCATGACATGGGAAGGAAGGAGGTGTGGTGGCTTTTTAACCACACAAATTCAAGGGAAACAAGGTAATTAACTAAATCAAACACAAAAACAAGCCAACCAAGCCAAGCAAAATCATTTTCATCAAAATCAAAAAGAAACCAAGGCATGGTTCATCATGCTCTCGGCTTTTTACTATTGCAAATGGGCAAGAATTCAAAAACTCAAGATCCAAGCCTCCTAAAGTGGTGAGTTAATTCCCTAATCATCTTCATGCTTAGTTAGGGCTATATCATGAGTTTAAGCCATCAATTCCTTCTCAATCTTCTTCATTTAATCAAAGAAGAAGACAATGAATAGTGTTTTCAAGTTTTTAACTTGAAGTTTTTCTTGTTTTCCTTGAAGATCCAAGCATTCCTAAGACTTCTCAAAGCTTTTTAAGGCTTCCTAGCTCCTCCCACCACTTCAAGGAAGGTATACCATCTCCAAACCCTAGATTCCTATGTATTATAAGATGATTTTGATTAGTAGGGTGATATGGTAGCTTAATGTTGGTGATTTAGAGTTTGGGATTGAATTGGTATTGAAATGGAATGGTAAATGTTGTTGTTTTGATTAAAAGAACTTAAGTATGATTAAAGTTAAGCTTAGGCATAAGTATGAATGATTAAATTGAATTGGTTGGGGTTGTTATGATGTGATAAGGATGGATGTTGGTTGTATGTTGGATTTGAGGTTGATTTGGGATGGTTTTGAATGGTTTAAAATATTGGAAATCGCGTAAACATAGCCGTCATAACGTCCGATTTTCTTTGGACTGTTTTTGTGCATAGCATTAGGACCCTAGAACCCCCTGCTAGATTATGACAACTGCAATGTTTAGATAGCTCATGTTACGAGCTTCGTTTTGATATGTAGTTCGTTCGATTCCGATGCACGGTTTAGGAGAAACGACCGTTTCAAGTAACGGCGTTTCGCGAACGAAACTTTTCCCCTCGCCTTACTTTGAAACATAGGTTAAAGACCAAAAAGGTAATTAATGTATGAAACATTTATGGTAAGTGTGTTAGGCAGTTGGTAAGACACTCGCGAAGGAATCGCCTTAAAACTCATAAAGGTTAAATTATTAAAAATGGTGGAGCCGAGGGTACCCGGGTGACTTAAGCAAATCAGTAAGCGCAAAACGAGCGTTAGAGTCTGAGTTGGTTAGAGTATAGATTTACAAGTGACTTTGGTTTAATTCCAACTTACTTGTTGCTTATAGGTTACCAGACTCGTCCCGAGCCATTCGTAACCCCCAGTCGCTCAGGCAAGTTTTCTACCCGTTATACTGTTGTTGTGATGAATATATGTATATGCATTATCTTGCGATAGATGCATGTTGGTTAATTAGCAAATGTTGCGATATATTGAAGCATGCTGATATGGTATATATATGCATGCCTGTTTCGTATTCTTGCCATATATATCTGTTGGTTCAGTTGATAATACCTATGCTAGAGAATAGCAGTAATTTGCATATACCCTTAGTATAGGGACCCAAAGGTGAAAACATTTTCTAAAACCGGGAGTCGAGGATCCCGAGTAGATTTTATATATATATATATATATATATTTATATATATATATATGGTTATAGTTTTCAAAACTATTAATCGAATAAGGTTTATTCGATAACTTTATTTTATTAATGAATATTATCTTGAATATTCATTCGAGGACTTATGACTCCTTTATTTTATTAATTGAATGTTATTTGAATATTCATTTGAGGATGTATGACTCCTTTATTTTATTTAATGAATATTATTTATAATATTCATTCGAGGTATTATGACTCCGCTTATTACTGAAATATATTCTTTATTTTATTAAAGAATAAGGTGTTAATAATCAAGCTTATTTTTGATTATTCAAATAAAGATAATACTTTCATATAAGTGTATCTTTGGTTATTTAATACTCGTTTCAAGTATAAGTTTTGAAACTTCTACTTCAATTATTTTTATAAAGATTATTCTTTATGGGAATATTATTTAAATAATAATATTCAGATATTTTCTAATATATCGGGACTGATTTATTTCATTAAATCAGCTTTACTCCAAACATTCTTAAAAATGTTTTCGAGTCTTCAAAATGATTTTAAAAGTTAGAGCGGATCCCAAAACTCGTTTTCCGATTTAAGATCTTCCTTTCGAAGGAGACTTGAATATTCGCTCAAAATCTTGGGGATCCGGCTCTGTGGTGTATTTTATATTCGCAACATGGTTGCTGTTTTGAGAAAACAATTTGATTACTTGCCCAATGTTCGGGAAGTAAGTCCATCTGATTGAGTCGGCATAAGCGACAGGCCGGGGTACGGTCTATGAATGTGTAAGTGGCTGGGTGGCAGTCCATCAACGCGTGAGTGGCCGGGTAACGGTCTAGCGCGAGGTCCAAATGCGGCCAGGGTGATGACCGGTGAGGAATTCATCCATCTACAGTAGAAAAGGTTACTTATTGGTATCTTTTCCTGATCAGCAAGATATCTGGTTTATGCCAAAATTCTTTTCCTTTCCAAAATTCATTGGATGTTTCAAACTCTGTTCATACTTTACATAACAGAGGTTCCAGGAAATGTTTAAGAGATATATATATGTGGATATATATATATCGGGACTAAATAAAGTATCTCGTAACTTTATTTCATTCAATAATATTTCAAAGATTGAATCTATTCAAATCTTGTCTTGTAGTCTCATCTATGTGATGAACTTTTGAAACTGATTATAACTTGAACGGTGGTAGTTCAAGTAGTATTGGGAAAGATATAAGTATATTGGGGTATTTGGTAACCTCATCTTTTAAACTTATATCTAATTAATAATTGTCTTATGAATGACAAAGATTTTCAGAAAAACGTTGAGACAAGGTTAGATATATGAGATCACCTTGCAACGATATTTTTTTTTATACAGTTATACACTGGGACTTTGTGTATATTATGCATGGAAGAGGACTTCCAATATTTTGAAAAGTATATATGTATATATACTGAATATTTTGCGACTTCATCGCATTAAGATATCAAACTTGGTTCATTTCTTTTGACCAAGACTTTCATGAGTATTATGAGTAGGCTCATATACTATTAATCATTATACATATTATTTTGGTGGGCTTGCTGCTCACCCTTGCTTTCTTCTTTCATCACACAACAACAGATAGAAAAGATGAACAGAACCAAGCTCCCGATTCGCAAGCGATTAGGAGACGTTCCACAGTTTTCTAGAAGCATTGATGCCGTCGTAGCTGAGGTAGGAACTACCAATAGGCTAGGCTTTCAACTTTTGATGGACCAGATTTATTTATATTTATGAATTGTAATAATGGCAAAGAAATGTAAATTTATTCAGAAAACTTTTTAAGGTGTATTGGCAGATAATTGTGGAAAAAATGACTTGTGGTTATTTTTGGATGTTCATCTCTGAGACTATAACGTGTGGTGTGTGTGTTTATTGTGGGGTCACAGTACAGAGTAGTTGAGTAATTATTAAGATTGGGTGTTATTAAGGGAAATGGAACTCGTGACGACCCGAATCCCCGACCCCGGATCTGGGGGTGTTACACCTAACCTTCTTAGACCACTTATGATTCTGGGTTTTTTAGCATGAGAACTATAACGACTCGTGTATTTTTATTTTATTTAGAAGTATAATAAAGGTTTAAGTAAATAAATAAAAGGTGTATAATGGTTTTTGGCAGCAGTATTGATTGTACTTAATTAATTATGATTTGTTGATATGTGGAATTGAATTGTGTGATTTATTAGTGAGTTGCATGATTTTATTTTGCTTGTAAAAGTGATTTTATTGTAATTTTAATTCCATAAATATTTGGGTTGTCTTTAAAATTGGTTTTCTAATTTTATAATTTCAATAATTATTTTTAGGACTTTATAAAATTGAGAAATCAATATTTTGTTAATTATTCATTTTTATATTTTTTTCTGAGTGTGTTAAATGCTAAAATCCATATTTAATTATGAGAATCTTTAAAAAATTATGAAACTTATATTTTATTAAGTTCGTATTATTCTGAGAATTTTAAAATTATTTTGGAAATTTTCGGAAGTTGTTTTAACCGCGCGTCATTTCGTTATTTGTTAAAACGCGGGCATAAAGTGTGTTTTAAAGATTATTTTAAAATTTCGGAAGTTACATTTTTATTTTCTTCAGGATATTTATAATATATTAAGATGGTTTTTATGATTTTCTGGGATCATTTTAAATGTCGCGGCGGTTCGATAATTGCAATTTTCGATCCCCGGATAATATTTGGACACGTGTTAATTTCATATATAAATTAATTGACACGTATCCTTTAATTTTGTGATACATGTTGCAGCAGGAGCAATTGTAAATAAAAAAAAATTAACAAACCCCCCCTTCATCCCTGTTCTCGGCTCATTGTCTCTCTATCTCGATCTCTCTACAGTCTCTCTTCTCTCATCTCTCGTTATCTCTCATCTCTCCACTCGTCCTCCTCCTTTTTCTTTTTCGTTCTCCTATTGCTTCTCGGTGCGGTTGCCGTCATCGTTTTCCGGTGGGTTCTTTTTCCGGCCACTCGGTTTTGCTTCTCTGTTCATCCGTATATGCTTGTGTGTGTGTGTGTTGTGATTGTGTGTGTGTGTGTTGTGTGTGTCGTGTGTGTGTGAGTTGTGTGTGTTGTTTGCGGTGTGTGCGCACGAGCCGCGGCGCGTGTGTGCTGTGGTCGTGTTGGTTCCTCTGCTGTGCTGTTTCCCTGTGTTGGATTCTGTTGGGCTCGATTCTGTTGGTTCTGTTGGGCCTATTATTGGGCCTGGCAGTTGGGTTCTGTTGTTGGGCCTTGTTGGGCCGTTTGGGAGTTGTTGGTTTGGATTGTGCAGATTTTAATTTAATTCCTTTTATTGCAGGGAATTATTGATTAATATTCGTGATATTAATTATTCGTGTTGGAATTGGTTTTATAATAATCGGTATAATTTATTTGGGAACTCGTAATATATCGGGCGCCAATAAATTGTGCCGCTATTGACGATGAACTTCGGTGAGTCAACGGTGGACGGTGATGACGAAGTTCTGAGTCCTAAATTCTATAAATAAATAAAATAAAATAATTATGTAAAATATGTTTGGATTTAAATAATTAATTTTGATTGGTGTTGGGTTGTACAGAATAATTTTGTGGATTGTTGAGAATTTTTGACGTCGATTATAATCGACGGGTAGTCTTATAAATAAAGAAGTTGCTGCCAAAATTTTCTAAAAATATATTTATAATCGTACATAATTATGTGGTAAGTGTTACCCCTATTTATGTTCGAGAGATGTGATTACATGATTATGTGTATAATAATAATCATACGAGTCGGGTTGTCGGATTTGGGTTATTGGGATTTAAGGATATCAAGCATGTCGATATAACTAATTAGGGTATTTTGGTAATTGTAGATCCCAGTCGAGTTGTTCCAGGATCAAAGTCAGTGTGAAAGCTACTTAGGGTTTTGTAAAGCGTTGCAAGGCAAGTACCCCTGACCATTCTTTTATGGTTCAGTGCATATGAATAGCTAAATCTTTTATTCTCGTAACGGAATATAAACGTTTTAAGTTACGTATCCCTTGTAGTTATAATTCACTGTTTTTAAATTGTTTTGGGGAAAAGTAACTTCGAGAGGTACCTGTCTCGAATGGAATGATTTGCGAAACGGATTTTATACGCGTGCTGGTTAAATAAATGATTTTGAAAATGAGATAGGTACAAGTATTTTGAAAACTGGATAAAACGGTCAGATATGGGATACATTTGGGCCAGAGTAGGCCTATTGAGGTGGCGTAAGAGGCTAATTCGGTTGCGCGCACTATAAAACCAATTAGTCCAGCAGGTCAGAGACCTAGCTAGTCTCTGAGTTCCGGAACAGGTAAATGGGATGGCAGTTAGAGCCGTTTGGTGGTGATAGCCTGATCGGCTGTCTTTACATATCCGTTATGTATCTGATTGGGATTTGTGAATTATATAAAAGCATGATTGATTGATACAGCGGTTATATAAAAAGATTAGCATGCTAAAATTGGACTCTGGTATTACGCAGCACACTACTATGTTATTTTCACAAAGCATGATAATTAGTGATATCCAGTTGCTTTGATTATCATTATGAAATGTTAATATTATGATTACAGCTCTGTTCCCGTTATTGTTACATTACTGTTTTAATCTGTTATTCATATTTGGTACTGCTGAGCTATTATGCTCACCCTTGCAAACTGTTATATATATTTCACAGATGCCTAGAAGATCAGTCAGACCGACCCGTGTTCCCGCCCCTACTGGACCTGGCTCCTCCGAGGTAGTTTGTATCAGGCCATGAGGTCTGAGGAATTGCTGAATAGAGTTAGTGTGTCTTAGATATTGAATAAAGAGTTTGTAATAATGAGAACCTGAATTATACTTGAACCTGGATCGGATCTTGGTTCGGGGTCAAGTTAGTATATTTTAATAATAATTTTGTTGTTTATATTTTTGCTAATTGTGTTTTATGACGTCAACTCCTGACGCCGGGGTTGAGGCCGTCACAGTTGGTATCAGAGCTATAGGTTCAAGTCCCTGATTCAGGTTAGGGATTGTGTCAAGTAGGTGATAACGTGAGTCTTTAAGTGTGAGTCAACAACTCATATAGATGAGCAAACCTTTAGAGTCAGTTGAGGGTTCCGACGGCGTTACCCTGGCATCTATTAAATGTTTTGATAGAATTGCCTTGACCTGGTTGTGTCTTGCCTGTATATTTATTATGTTGGAAGTGGCCTATTGCGATTTCGAGTTCTCCATCTCGGGAGAATCTTTCTGATTCGGATAGCTCGGATTCTGAGAGACCCCATGAAGCTGTTACTGAGGAGACCCCTATACCTCCTCCCCCAGTTCCTTCTTTTGTGCCTCGAGACATCCTTGGATCTGGTCCTCGTCCCCGTTGGGTACGTAGGTCTGTGTCTCCTGTCAGGGATCTCCCTCCCGACTGCGGTCCCAGTTCTTCCATGATGAGACCTCCGGTACCTCCTGTGGCCCCTAGTGGTACTTCTTCACCGATCCCTTATCATGTCCATAGGGCGGTGAATACTTCCTTTATCAGAGATCAGAGTCCAGAGTTTGCTGCCCAGTTGGACCAGGTACCTATTGCACCATTTCAGGGTATTTCTACCCCTTCCCCTGAGGTGCGAGCCCTTGTGAGAGCATTGACCCAGATGGCTGTAGAGAGGGCTAGATCTGTCGACCGTTTCATTAGTTCAGAGTTCAGAGCTGTGTAGTATCAGGACCTAGTGAACTGGCTAGTGTTTGAGCTAGGTTCCATTGGTGGCAGTGGTAGTGGCTAGACAGAGCTGCAGTAGAGGGATGCAGAGCTTAGAGTTGACATCCAGGAGTTCTGCAGTTGTTTACCTTGTATATGTACATTATGTTGTGATAGGTTGTAGTAGGCGAGGCTGTTATGACTGCCAATTTTGGTGTGTATTCAGATGGTTCTTTTTAGTTGGATTTTCAGTTATACTAGTTGGATTCTTTTGGTTACTGTAGTTCAGCTGCTTTATATTATTGTTCAGTTTTTATATATTGTGCATTGCTATAATTGTTGTTATTATTATTGTTGTTTCTGTTGCTGGAATTTTTAGACTATAATCATTAACTCAGGACGGATCCAATTATAATGGGGGATGAGAATATTGTTTTAGTGGCAACGCTCTCCTGATGCATAAATATAAACTGCTGGAGCAATCCATTTTCTTATATAATACTATCATGTTCCAGGAGATGCCACCAAAGAGAAATTCTCAGCCCAATAACGGATCTGCTGGGGATCCTTCCATGAGTGACTTGATGAACTTATTGCGTCAGCAGACTGTACAGCTGGCCAATAGCAACAACAATTCCAGCAGCAGCAACAACAATTGCAACAACAACAACAACAACAGTAGCTCATACAGCAACAACAACAGCAAATCCAACAGCAGCAACTACAAATTCAACAGCAGCATGAGATGAGAGGGGCAAATCAAGGTGTTAGTTTTAAGTCTTTTCAAGCAGTGAAGCCCCCAGAGTTTAAAGGAGAAGTAGATCCTGTCGCTGCCAGGAAATGGAAAAGGCGTTTGCGCTCACCAAGGTGAGTGAGGATTTAAAAACTGATTATGCTAGTTATTTTTTGAGGAATGATTCGAATTATTGGTGGGAATCTACACGAGCCTTAGAAGGAGAAGGTCCAGTTCCCTGGACCAGATTTACAGAATTGTTTTTGGAAAAATACTTTCCAGCCTGTCTCCAAAGTTAAATGGAGATGGAATTTTTGGAGCTGAAACAAGGAAATAGGAGTGTCACGGAATATGAAGTGAAGTTTACGGAGTTGGCCCGTATAGCACCGGAATATGTGAGTTCAGAAGCCCAACGAGCGAAGTGGTTTCAACAAGGGTTGAAGCCAGAAATAAGGAGTGGAGTTGTAGCCTTACAGCTTAAGACTTATACTTCGATAGTCCAGGATGCCTTGGTGATAGAGAGTGATCAGAAGTTAGCTGCAAAGGAGCGGGGTGAGAAGAAGAGGAAATTTGAAAGTGGACCTGCAAAGTCAGAATCAGGAATAACAAGTCGAACGTTCCAGCATTGGTTTGGCAAGAATAAGAATAAAAAGTTTAAAGGGCAGAACTTTCCCCAAGTTAAGCCCGGTACAACATCAGTTAACTCTGCCCCGACGAGGATGACTAAGCCAGTGGTAGATTGTAAGACGTGTGGGAAAAAGCACAGTGGACAGTGTCGAGAGAATGTTAATTGTTTTAAATGTGGACAGAAAGGTCACTATTCCACGGAGTGTAAGTCTGAGATTCAAGGAGTTACTTATTTTAGTTACGGCAAAGTGGGACACATAGCTAGGAATTGCAAGTCAGTGACTTAAGGTAATGTTGGAAACAGTGTGTCCCAAAGACCAGCAACCAGTACTGTGAGAGCTAGGACTTTTAAGATGACCCAGAAGTCTCCAGTTCATGATTCTGATGTGGTGGCAGGTATGCTTACTCTTAATTCCGTACCTGTTAATGTTTTGTTTGATTCGGGAGCATCCAAATCTTTTATATCTGTGAATTGTGTGAATAAAATACGATTGATGTTAGAAGACTTAGACGAACCTCTAACTATAGAAGTGGCTAATAAAGATAAAGTACCTGTAAAACAATTTTGTCCTAGTTGTTTCCTAGAAATTTCGGGGTATATGTTCCCTGTTGACTTAATACCCTTCGAGTTGGGAGACTTTGATGTTATTTTAGGTATGGATTGGTTGTCTCGATATAGGGCAAATATTGATTGTAAGAAAAAGAGAGTTGTTATGTACACCTCAGATAATAGAAGGATCAGTTACCAAGGGCAAAGGCAAGATAGGAAGTTTCTCTCAGTGATGCAAACAAGAAGATTGCTGAGGCAAGGATGTGAAGCGTACTTGGCTCATGTAATGGATACCAAGAAAGAGACCCCCATTTTTGATGAGATCCCTATAGTAAGAGAATTCCCTGATGTTTTTCCAGAAGAATTACCAGGATTGCCGCCTGATCGTGAGATAGAGTTTTCCATTGATTTGATACTTGGAGCTGAACCAGTTTCTAAGGCTCCATACAGAATGGCCCCGATGGAAATGAGAGAATTGGCTAAGCAACTTCAGGAATTATTGGATAAAGGAGTTATTCGACCTAGTGTTTCCCCATGGGGTGATCCAGTGTTATTTGTGAAGAAAAAGGATGGAAGTATGAGATTGTGCAATGATTACAGAGAACTGAACAAGTTGACGATAATGAATAAGTATCATTTGCCGTGAATCGATGATTTGTTTGATCAGCTTAAGGGAGCATGTTACTTTTCAAAGATTGACTTAAGATCTGGTTATCATCAATTGAAAATAAAGCCAGAGGATATCCCCAAGACTGCATTCAGAACAAGGTATGGCCATTACGAGTTTCTAGTAATGTCGTTTGGATTGACGAATGCGCCAGCGGCTTTCATGGATTTGATGAATAGGGTATATAAGGAGTATTTGGATAAATTTGTTATTGTATTTATTGATGACATCCTCATATATTCGAAGAACCCAGAAGATCACGCAGTACATCTGCAGATTGACCTTCAAAAGTTAAGAGAAAAGCAATTGTATGCTAAATTTTCTAAGTGTGAGTTTTGGCTAACGGAAGTACAGTTCCTTGGTCACGTAATAAGTAAAGAAGGTATCAAAGTAGACCCGGTAAAGATTGAAGCCGTATCAAAATGGGAGCAACCGAAGACACCAACGGAAATAAGAAGTTTTCTTGGATTAGCAGGATATTATCGAAGGTTTGTGAAAGATTTCTCGAAGATTGCATCCCCACTAACTAAGTTGACCAGGAAGAATGAGTAGTTCGTTTGGACGGATAAGTGTGAAAAGAGTTTCCAGGAGTTAAAATGAAGACTAGTGACGGCTCCAGTGCTAGCATTGCCAGATGAGACGGGAAACTTTGTAATTTATAGTGATGCTTCTTTGAAAGGATTGGGATGTGTGTTAATGCAGCATGGCAAAATGATTGCGTATGCCTCCAGACAGCTAAAGCCTCACGAGCAGAAATATCCGGTTCATGACCTTGAATTGGCGGCTATAATATTTGCTTTAAAGTTATGGCGTCACTACTTGTATGGCGAGAAATGCGATATTTACACAGATCATAAGAGCCTGAGGTACATATTCACACAAAAAGATCTGAACATGAGACAGAGAAGGTGGTTGGAGTTGATTAAGGATTATGATTGTTCGATTAATTATCACCCGGATAAAGCCAATATAGTGGCTGATGCCTTAAGTAGGAAGGAAAGGCTGAATATGGCTAAGGTTGCGGAGGAATTGGCACGAGACTTGGAAAGAATGGAAATTGAAGTTCGAGAATCTAACGAAAGTCAAGAGCAACTATATGAAATTACTTTCCAACCGGCCTTGATGGAAAAGATTAGAAGATGTCAAGAAGGAGTTAAGGAACAAGAGTTAGATACTTTGACATGAGAAGAGTTGTGTACTCAAAAAGATAGTCAAGGTTTATATAGGTTTTCGTCCAGAGTTTGGATTCCTGATGTAACGGAGTTGAAGAACGAAGTATTGCAAGGAGCACCTAACTCTAGGTTTTCTATCCACCCTGGTAGTACCAAGATGTACCAGGATTTGAAGAGAAATTTTTGGTGGCCACGAATGAAGAAGGATATTGCCAATTGGGTAAGTAAATGTCACGTGTGTCAGATGGTGAAAGCAGAGCATCAACGACCGAGTGGATTGTTACAACCTTTGCAGATTCCCCAATGGAAATGGGAAGACATTGCTATGGATTTTGTAGTGGGATTGCCAAAGACGAGAGCGAATCATGATGCTATTTGGGTAATCATTGATAGATTGACTAAGTCGGCACATTTCCTTCCGATTAATGAAAGGTATTCGTTGGAAAAGCTAGTGAAGTTATACTTGGATGAGATAGTTACCAAACATGGAGTTCCTGTTTCTATAGTGTCGGATCGAGACCCGAGATTTAATTCCAGGTTTTGGACTAAATTCCAAGAGTGCTTAGGAACGAAATTGAATATGAGCACCGCTTATCATCCTCAGATGGATGGCCAAAGTGAGAGGACGATTCAGACCATAGAAGATATGTTGAGAGTCTGTGTTTTAGATTTTAAGGGTAATTGGGATGATCACCTACCCTTGATTGAGTTCTCGTACAATAACAGCTACCATGCCAGTATAGGGATGCCACCTTATGAAGCTTTGTATGGGCGTAAGTGCATATCATCATTGTATTGGGATGAGGTAGGAGAAAAGAAAGTGTTAGGTCCTGAGTTGGTTCAGCAGACTAAGGATGCCATAGTGTTGATTCGGAAAAGGTTGGAAGCAGCTCAAGATAGACAAAGAAAATATGCATATTTACATAGAAAAGACATGGACTTAGAGATAGGAGCTCTGTGTTACTAAAGGTATCACCTTGGAAAGGGTTAGTACGATTTGGTCAGAAGGGAAAACTTAGCCCTAGATTCATAGGACCCTTTGAGGTTTTGAAGAAAGTGGGAAAGGTCGCTTATGAGATAGCGTTACGACCACAGTGGCAGCACATTCATAATGTGTTCCACGTGTCTATGTTGAAGCCCTATGTTCCTAATTCAAATCAAGTCATAGAATACGAACCGATTGAGCTTCAACTAGATTTGTCCTATGTAGAACAACCAGGTAGACCGTAAGGAATGAGTCCTTAGGAATAAGTCAATTCCTATAGTAAAAGTTTTGTGGAGAAATCCTCGAGTAGAAGAGTCTACTTGGGAATTAGAGTCAGACATGCTTGATAAATATCCTCATTTGTTTAGTTGAGTCAGATTCGGGGGACAGAATCTTTTTAAGGGGAAAGGATATAACGACTCGTGTATTTTTATTTTATTTGGAAGTGTAATAAAGGTTTAAGTAAATAAATAAAAGGTGTATAATGGTTTTTGGCAGCAGTATTGATTGTACTTAATTCATTATGATTTGTTGATATGTGAAATTGAATTGTGTGATTTATTAGTGAGTTACATGATTTTATTTTGCTTGTAAAAGTAATTTTATTGTAATTTTAATTCCATAAATATTTGGGTTGTCTTTAAAATTGGTTTTCTAATTTTATAATTTCAATAATTATTTTTAGGACTTTATAAAATTGAGAAATCAATATTTTGTTAAATATTCATTTTTTTATGATTTTCTTAGTGTGTTAAATGCTAAAATCCATATTTAATTATGGGAATCTTTAAAAAATTATGAAACTTATATTTTATTAAGTTCGTATTATTCTGAGAATTTTAAAATTATTTTGAAAATTTTCGGAAGTTGTTTTAACCGCGCGTTGTTTCGTTATTTGTTAAAACGCGGGCATAAAGTGTGTTTTAAAGATTATTTTAAAATTTCGGAAGTTACATTTATATTTTCTTCAGGATATTTATAATATATTAAGATGGTTTTTATGATTTTCTGGGATCATTTTAAATGTCGCGGCGGTTCGATAAGTGCAATTTTCGGTCCCCGGATAATATTTGGACACGTGTCAATTTCATATATAAATGAATTGACACGTATCCTTTAATTTTGTGATACGTGTTGCAGCAGGAGCAATTGTAAATAAAAAAAATTTAACAAACCACCCCTTCATCCCTGTTCTCGGCTCATTGTCTCTCTATCTCGATCTCTCTACAGTCTCTCTTCTCTCATCTCTCGTTATCTCTCATCTCTCCACTCTTCCTCCTCCTTTTTCTTTTTCGTTCTCCTATTACTTCTCGGTGCGGTTGCCGTCATCGTTTTCCGGTGGCTTCTTTTTCCGGCCACTTGGTTTTGCTTCTCTGTTCATCCGTATATGCTTGTGTGCGTGTGTTGTGATTGTGTGTGTATTGTGTTTGTCGTGTGTGTCGTGTGTGTGTTGTTTGCGGTGTGTGCGCGCGAGCTGCGGCGTGTGTGTGCTGTGGTCGTGTTGGTTCCTGTGCTGTGCTGTTTCCCTGTGTAGGATTCTGTTAGGCTCGATTCTGTTGGTTCTGTTGGGCCTATTATTGGGCCTGGCAGTTGGGTTTTGTTGTTGGGCCTTGTTGGGCCGTTTGGGTGTTGTTGGTTTGAATTGTGCAGATTTTAATTTAATTCCTTTTCTTGCAGGGAATTATTGATTAATATTCGTGATATTAATTATTCGTGTTGGAATTGGTTTTACAATAATCGGTATAATTTATTTGGGAACCCGTAATATATCGGGCGCCAATAAATTGTGCCGCTGTTGACGATGAATTTCGGTGAGTCAACGGTGGACGGTGATGACGATGTTCTGAGTCCTAAATTCTATAAATAAATAAAATAAAATAATTATGTAAAATATGTTTGGATTTAAATAATTAATTTTGATTGGTGTTGGGTTGTATAGAATAATGTTGTGGATTGTTGAGAATTTTTGACGTCGATTATAATCGACGGGTAGTCTTATAAATAAAGAAGTTGTTGCCAAAATTTTCTAAAAATATATTTGTAATCGTGCATAATTATGTGTTACGTGTTACCCCTATTTATGTTCGAGAGATGTGATTACATGATTATGTGTATAATAATAATCATACAAGTCGGGTTGTCGGATTTGGGTTATTGGGATTTGAGGATATCAAGCATGTCGATATAACTAATTAGGGTATTTTGGTAATTGTAGATCCCAGTCGAGTTGTTCCAGGATCAAAGTCAGTGTGAAAGCTACTTAGGGTTTTGTAAAGCGTTGCAAGGCAAGTACCCCTGACCATTCTTTTATGGTTCAGTGCAGATGAATAGCTAAATGTTTTATTCTCATAATGGAACATAAACGTTTTAAGTTACGTATCCTCTGTAGTTATAATTCACTGTTTTTAAATTGTTTTGGGGAAAAGTAACTTCGAGAGGTACCTGTCTCGAATGGAATGATTTGCGAAACGGATATTATACGTGTGCTGGTTAAATAAATGATTTTGAAAATGAGATAGGTACAAGTGTTTTGAAAACTGGATAAAACGGTCAGATATGGGATACATTTGGGCCAGAGTAGGCCTATTGTGGTGGCGTAAGAGGCTAATTCGGTTGCGCGCACTATAAAACCGATTAGTCCAGCAGGTCAGAGACCTAGCTAGTCTCTGAGTTCCGGAACAGGTAAATGGGATGGCAGTTAGAGCCGTCTGGTGGTGATAGCCTGATCAGCTGTCTTCACATATCCGCTATGTATCTGATTGGGATTTATGAATTATATAAAAGCATAATTGATTGATACAACGGTTTTATAAAATGATTAGCATGCTAAAATTAGACTCTGGTATTACGCAGCACACTACTATATTGTTTTCACAAAGCATGCTAATTAGTGATATCCAGTTGCTTTGATTATCATTATGAAATGTTAATATTATGATTACAGCTCTGTTCCCGTTATTGTTACATTACTGTTTTAATCTGTTATTCATATTTGGTACTGCTGAGCTATTATGCTCATCCTTGCAAACTGTTATGTATATTTCACAGATGCCTAGAAGATCAGTCACACCGACCCGTGTTCCCGCCCCTACTGGACCTGGCTCCTCTGAGGTAGTTTGTATCAGACCATGAGGTCTGAGGAGTTGCTAAATAGAGTTAGTGTGTCTTAGATATTGAATAAAGAGTTTGTAATAATGAAAACCTGAATTATACTTGAACCTGGATCGGATCTTGGTTCGGGGTCAAGTTAGTATATTTTAATAATAATTTTGTTGTTTATATTTTTGGTAATTGTGTTTTGTGACGTCAACTCCTGACCCCGGGGTTGAGGCCGCAACAGTTGGTATCAGAGCTACAGGTTCAAGTCCCTGATTCAGGTTAGGGATTGTGTCAAGTAGGTGATAACGTGAGTCTTTAAGTGTGAGTCAGCAATTCATATAGATGAGCAAACCTTTAGAGTCAGTCGAGGGTTCCGACGACGTTACCCTGGCATCTATTAAATGTTTTGATAGAATTGCCTTGACCTGGTTGTGTCTTGCCTGTATATTTATTATGTTGGTAGTGGCCTATTGCGATTTCGAGTTCTCCATCTCGGGAGAATCCTTCTGATTCGGATAGCTCGGATTCTGAGAGACCCCATGATGCTGTTACTGAGGAGACCCCTATACCTCCTCCCCCAGTTCCTTCTTTTGTGCCTCGAGACATCCCTGGATCTGGTCCTCGTCCCCATTGGGTACGTAGGTCTGTGTCTGCTGTCAGGGATTTCCCTCCCGGCTGCGGTCCCAGTTCTTCCATGATGAGACCTCCGGTACGTCCTGTGGCCCCTAGTGGTACTTCTTCACCGATCCCTTATCATGTCCATAGGGCGGTGAATACTTCCTTTATCAGAGATCAGAGTCCAGAGTTTGCTGCCCAGTTGGACCAGGTACCTATTGCACCATTTCAGGGTATTTTTGCCCCTTCCCCTGAGGTGCGAGCCCGTGTGAGAGCATTGAACCAGATGGCTGTAGAGAGGGCTAGATCTGTCGACCATTTCATTAGTTCAGAGTTCAGAGCTGTGCAGTATCAGGACCTAGTGAACTGGCTAGTGTTTGAGCTAGGTTCCATTAGTGGCAGTGGTAGTGGCTAGACAGAGCTGCAGTAGAGGGATGCAGAGCTTAGAGTTGACCTCCAGGAGTTCTGCAGTTGTTTACCTTGTATATGTACATTATGTTGTGATAGGTTGTAGTAGGCGAGGCTATTATGACAGCCAATTTTGGTGTGTATTCTGATGGTTCTTTTTAGTTGGATTTTCAGTTGTACTAGTTGGATTCTGTTGGTTACTGTAGTTCAGCTGCTTTATATTATTGTTCAGTTTTTATATATTGTGCGTTGCTATTATTGTTGTTATTATTATTGTTGTTTCTGTTGCTGGCATTTTTAGACCATAATCATTCACTCAGGACGGATCCAATTATAATGGGGGATGAGAATATTGTCTTAGTGGCAACAATCTCCTGATGCATAAATATAAACTGCTGGAGCAATCCATTTTCTTATATAATACTATCATGTTCCAGGAGATGCCACCAAAGAGAAATTCTCAGCCCAATAACGGATCTGTTGGGGATCCTTCCATGAGTGACTTAATGAACTTATTGCGTCAGCAGACTGTACATCTGGCTAACAGCAACAACAATTCCAGCAGCAGCAGCAATAATTGCAACAACAACAACAACAGCAAAAGCAGCTCATACAGCAACAACAACAGCAAATCCAACAGCAGCAACTACAAATTCAACAGCAGCATGAGATGAGAGGGGCAAATCAAGGTGTTAGTTTTAAGTCTTTTCAAGTAGTGAAGCCCCCAGAGTTTAAAGGAGAAGTAGATCCTGTCGCTGCCAGGATATGGTTAAAGGAAATGGAAAAGGCGTTTGCACTCACCAAGGTGAGTGAGGATTTAAAAACTGATTATGCTAGTTATTTTCTGAGGAATGATTCGAATTATTGGTGGGAATCTACACGAGCCTTAGAAGGAGAAGGTCCGGTTCCCTGGACCAGATTTACAGAATTGTTTTTGGAAATATACTTTTCAGCCTGTCTCCAAAGTCAAATGGAGATGGAATTTTTGGAGCTGAAACAAGGAAATAGGAGTGTCACAGAATATGAAGCGAAGTTTACGGAGTTGGCCCGTATAGCACCGGAATATGTGAGTTCAGAAGCCCAACGAGCGAAGCGGTTTCAACAAGGGTTGAAGCCAGAAATAAGGTGTGGAGTTGTAGCCTTACAGCTTAAGACTTATACTTCGGTAGTCCAGGCTGCCTTGGTGATAGAGAGTGATCAGAACTTAGTTGCAAAGGAGCAGGGTGAGAAGAAGAGGAAATTTGAAAGTGGACCTGCAAAGTTAGAATCAGGAATAACAAGTCAAAAGTTCCAGTGTTGGTTTGGTAAGAATAAGAATAAAAAGTTTAAAGGGCATAACTTTCCCCAAGTTAAGACCGGTACAACATCAGTTAACTCTGCCCCGACGAGGATGACTAATCCATTGGTTGATTGTAAGATGTGTGGGAAAAAGCACAGTGGACAGGGTCGAGAGAATGTTAATTGTTTTAAATGTGGACAGAAAGGTCACTATTCCACGGAGTGTAAGTCTGAGATTCAAGGAGTTACTTGTTTTAGTTGCGGCAAAGTGGGACACATAGCTAGGAATTGCAAGTCAGTGACTCAAGGTAATGTTGGAAAGAGTGTGTCCCAAGGACCAACAACCAGTACTGCGAGAGCTAGAACTTTTAAGATGACCCAGAAGTCTCCAGTTCATGATTCTGATGTGGTGGCAGGTATGCTTACTCTTAATTCCGTACTTGTTAATGTTTTGTTTGATTCGGGAGCATCCAAATCTTTTATATCTGTGAATTGTGTGAATAAAATGCGATTGATGTTAGAAGACTTAGACGAACCTCTAACTATAGAAGTGGCTAATAAAGATAAAGTACCTGTAAAGCAATTTTGTCCTAGTTGTTTCCTAGAAATTTCGGGGTATATGTTCCCTGTTGACTTAATACCCTTCGAGTTGGGAGACTTTGATGTTATTTTAGGTATGGATTGGTTGTCTCGATATAGGGCAAATATAGATTGTAAGAAAAAGAGAGTTGTTATGTACACCTCAAATAATAGAAGGATCAGTTACCAAGGGCAGAGGCAAGATAGGAAGTTTCTCTCAGTGATGCAAGCAAGAAGATTGCTGAGGTAAGGATGTGAAGCGTACTTGGCTCATGTAGTGGATACCAAGAAAGAGACCCCCATTTTGGATGAGATCCCTATAGTAAGAGAATTCCCTGATTTTTTTCCAGAAGAATTACCAGGATTGCCGCCTGATCGTGAGATAGAGTTTTCCATTGATTTGATACCTGGAGCTGAACCAGTTTCTAAGGCTCCATACAGAATGGCCCCGATGGAAATGAGAGAATTAGCTAAGCAACTTCAGGAATTATTGGATAAAGGAGTTATTCGACCTAGTGCTTCCCCGTGGGGTGCTCCAGTGTTATTTGTGAAGAAAAAGGATGGAAGTATGAGATTGTGCATTGATTACAGAGAACTGAACAAGTTGACGATAATGAATAAATATCCTTTGCCGCGAATCGATGATTTGTTTGATCAACTTAAGGGAGCATGTTACTTTTCAAAGATTGACTTAAGATCTGGCTATCATCAATTGAAAATAAAGCCAGAGGATATCCCCAAGACTGCATTCAGAACAAGGTATGGCCATTACGAGTTTCTAGTAATGTCGTTTGGATTGACGAATGCGCCAGCGGCTTTCATGGATTTGATAAATAGGGTATATAAGGAGTATTTGGATAAATTTGTTATTGTATTTATTGATGACATCCTCATATATTCGAAGAACCCAGAAGATCACGCAGTACATCTGCAGATTGACCTTCAAAAGTTAAGAGGAAAACAATTGTATGCTAAGTTTTCTAAGTGTGAGTTTTGGCTGACGGAAGTACAGTTCCTTGGTCATGTAATAAGTAAAGAAGGTATCAAAGTAGACCCGGTAAAGATTGAAGCCGTATCAAAATGAGAGCAACCGAAGACACCAACGGAAATAAGAAGTTTTCTTGGATTAGCAGGATATTATCGAAGGTTTGTGAAAGATTTCTCGAAGATTGCATCCCCACTAACTAAGTTGACCACGAAGAATGAGAAGTTCGTTTGGACGGAAAAGTGTGAAAAGAGTTTCCAGGAGTTAAAATGAAGACTAGTGACGGCTCCAGTGCTAGCATTGCCAGATGAGACGGGAAACTTTGTAATTTATAGTGATGCTTCATTGAAAGGATTGGGATGTGTGTTAATGCAACATGACAAAATGATTGCGTATGCCTCGAGACAGCTAAAGCCTCACGAGCAGAAATATCCGGTTCATGACCTTGAATTGGCGGCTATAGTTTTTGCTTTAAAGTTATGGCGTCACTACTTGTATGGCGAGAAATGCGATATTTACACAGATCATAAGAGCCTGAAGTACATATTCACACAAAAAGATCTGAACATGAGACAGAGAAGGTGGTTGGAGTTGATTAAGGATTATGATTGTTCGATTAATTATCACCCGGATAAACTCAATGTAGTGGCTGATGCCTTAAGTAAGAAGGAAAGGCTGAATATGGCTAAGGTTGCGAAGGAATTGGCACGAGACTTGGAAAGAATGGAAATTGTAGTTCGAGAATCTAACGGAAGTCAAGAGCAACTATATGAAATTACTTTCCAACCGGCCTTGATGGAAAAGATTAGAAGATGTCAAGAAGGAGTTAAGGAACAAGAGTTAGATACTTTGACATGAGAAGAGTTGTGTACTAAAAAAGATAGTCAAGGTTTATATAGGTTTTCGTCCAGAGTTTGGATTCCTGATGTAACGGAGTTGAAGAACAAAGATTTGGAAGGAGCACATAACTCTAGGTTTTCTATCCACCCTAGTAGTACCAAGATGTACCAAGATTTGAAGAGAAATTTTTGGTGGCCACGAATGAAGAAGGATATTGCCAATTGGGTAAGTAAATGTCACGTGTGTCAGACGGTGAAAGCAGAGCATCAACGACCGAGTGGATTGTTACAACCTTTGGAGATTCCCCAATGGAAATGGGAAGACATTGCTATGGATTTTGTAGTGGGATTGCCAAAGACGAGAGCGAATCATGATGCTATTTGGGTAATCATTGATAGATTGACTAAGTCGGCGCATTTCCTTCCGATTAATGAAAGGTATTCATTGGAAAAGCTAGTGAAGTTATACTTGGATGAGATAGTTACCAAACATGGAGTTCTCGTTTCTATAGTATCAGATCGAGACCCGAGATTTAATTCCAGGTTTTAGACTAAATTCCAAGAGTGCTTAGGAACGAAATTGAATATGAGCACCGCTTATCATCCTCAGACGGATGGCCAAAATGAGGACGATTCAGACCATAGAAGATATGTTGAGAGTCTGTGGTTTAGATTTTAAGGGTAATTGGGATGAGCACCTACCCTTGATTGAGTTCTCGTATAATAACAGCTACCATGCCAGTATAGGGATTCCACTTTATGAAGCTTTGTATGGGCGTAAGTGCATATCACCGTTGTATTGGGATGAGGTAGGAGAAAAGAAAGTGTTAGGTCCTGAGTTGGTTCAGCAGACTAAGGATGCCATAGTGTTGATTCGGAAAAGGTTGGAAGCAGCTCAAGATAGACAAAGAAAATATGCAGATTTACATAGAAAAGACATGGACTTAGAGATAGGAGCTCTGGTGTTACTAAAGGTGTCACCTTGGAAAGGGTTAGTACGATTTGGTCGGAAGGGTAAACTTAGCCCTAGATTCATAGGACCGTAAGGAACGAGTCCTTAGGAATAAGTCAATTCCTATAGTAAAAGTTTTGTAGAGAAATCCTCAAGTAGAAGAGTCTACTTGGGAACTAGAGTCAGACATGCTTGATAAATATCCTCATTTGTTTAGTTGAGTCAGATTCCGGGGACATAATCTTTTTAAGGGGGGAAGGATATAACGACTCGTGTATTTTTATTTTATTTGGAAGTGTAATAAAGGTTTAAATAAATAAAAGGTGTATAATGGTTGTTGGCAGCAGTATTGATTGTACTTAATTAATTATGATTTGTTGATATGTGAAATTGAATTGTGTGATTTATTAGTGAGTTACATGATTTTATTTTGCTTGTAAAAATGATTTTATTGTAATTTTAATTCTATAAATATTTGGGTTGTCTTTAAAATTGGTTTTCTAATTTTATAATTTCAATAATTATTTTTAGGACTTTATAAAATTGAGAAATCAATATTTTGTTAAATAATCATTTTTTTATGATTTTCTGAGTGTGTTAAATGCTAAAATCCATATTTAATTATGGGAATCTTTAAAAAATTATGAAACTTCTATTTTACTAAGTTCGTATTATTCTGAGAATTTTAAAATTATTTTGAAAATTTTCGGAAGTTGTTTTAACCGCGCGTTGTTTCGTTATTTGTTAAAACGCGGGCATAAAGTGTGTTTTAAAGATTATTTTAAAATTTTGGAAGTTACATTTTTATTTTCTTCAGGATATTTATAATATATTAAGATGGTTTTTATGATTTTCTGGGATCATTTTAAATGTCGCGGCGGTTCGATAAGTGCAATTTTCGGTCCCCGGATAATATTTGGACACGTGTCAATTTCATATATAAATGAATTGACACGTATCCTTTAATTTTGTGATACGTGTCGCAGCAGGAGCAATTGTAAATAAATAAAAAATTAACAAACCCCCCTTCATCCCTGTTCTCGGCTCATTGTCTCTCTATCTCGATCTCTCTACAGTTTCTCTTCTCTCATCTCTCGTTATCTCTCATCTCTCCACTCTTCCTCCTCTTTTTTCTTTTTCGTTCTCCTATTGCTTCTCGGTGCGGTTGCCGTCATCGTTTTTTGGTGGGTTCTTTTTCCGGCCACTCGGTTTTGCTTCTCTGTTCATCCGTATATGCTTGTGTGTGTGTGTTGTGATTGTGTGTGTGTTGTGTGTGTCGTGTGTGTGAGTTGTGTGTGTTGTTTACGGTGTGTGCGCGCGAGCCGCGGCGCGTGTGTGCTGTGGTCGTGTTGGTTCCTGTGCTGTGTTGTTTCCCTGTGTTGGATTCTGTTGGGCTCGATTCTGTTGGTACTGTTGGGCCTATTATTGGGCCTGGCAGTTGGGTTTTGTTGTTGGGCCTTGTTGGGCCGTTTGGGTGTTGTTGGTTTGGATTGTGCAGATTTTAATTTAATTCCTGTTATTGCAGGGAATTATTGATTAATATTCGTGATATTAATTATTCGTGTTAGAATTGGTTTTATAATAATCGGTATAATTTATTTGGGAACCTGTAATATATCGGGCGCCAATAAATTGTGCCGCTGTTGACGATGAACTTCGGTGAGTCAACGGTGGACGGTGATGACGATGTTCTGAGTCCTAAATTCTATAAATAAATAAAATAAAATAATTATGTAAAATATGTTTGGATTTAAATAATTAATTTTGATTGGTGTTGGGTTGTACAGAATAATGTTGTGGATTGTTGAGAATTGTTGACGTCGATTATAATCGACGGGTAGTCTTATAAATAAAGAAGTTGCTGCCAAAATTTTCTGAAAATATATTTGTAATCGTACATAATTATGTGTTACGTGTTACCCCTATTTATGTTCGAGAGATGTGATTACATGATTATGTGTATAATAATAATCATACGAGTCGGGTTGTCGGATTTGGGTTATTGGGATTTGAGGATATCAAGCATGTCGATATAACTAATTAGGGTATTTTGGTAATTGTAGATCCCAGTCTAGTTGTTCCAGGATCAAAGTCAGTGTGAAAGCTACTTAGGGTTTTGTAAAGCATTGCAAGGCAAGTACCCCTGACCATTCTTTTATGGTTCAGTGCATATGAATAGCTAAGTGTTTTATTCTCGTAATGGAACATAAACGTTTTAAGTTACGTATCCCCTGTAGTTATAATTCACTATTTTTAAATTGTTTTGGGGAAAAGTAACTTCGAGAGGTACCTGTCTCGAATGGAATGATTTGCGAAACGGATTTTATACGTGTGCTGGTTAAATAAATGATTTTGAAAATGAGATAGGTACAAGTGTTTTGAAAACTGGATAAAACGGTCAGATATGGGATACATTTGGGCCAGAGTAGGCCTATTGAGGTGGCGTAAGAGGCTAATTCGGTTGTGCGCACTATAAAACCGATTAGTCTAGCAGGTCAGAGACCTAGCTAGTCTCTGAGTTCCGGAACAGGTAAATGGGATGGCAGTTAGAGCCGTCTGGTGGTGATAGCCTGATCAGCTGTCTTCACATATACGCTATGTATCTGATTGGGATTTGTGAATTATATAAAAGCATGATTGATTGATACAGCGGTTTTATAAAATGATTAGCATGCTAAAATTGGACTCTGGTATTACGCAGCACACTACTATATTGTTTTCACAAAGCATGCTAATTAGTGATATCCAGTTGCTTTGATTATCATTATGAAATGTTAATATTATGATTACAGCTCTGTTCCCGTTATTGTTACATTACTGTTTTAATCTGTTATTCATATTTGGTACTGCTGAGCTATTATGCTCACCCTTGCAAACTGTTATGTATATTTCACAGATGCCTAGAAGATCAGTCAGACCGACCCGTGTTCCCGCCCCTACTGGACCTGGCTCCTCTGAGGTAGTTTGTATCAGACCATGAGGTCTGAGGAGTTGCTGAATAGAGTTAGTGTATCTTAGATATTGAATAAAGAGTTTGTAATAATGAGAACCTGAATTATACTTGAACCTGGATCGGATCTTGGTTCGGGGTCAAGTTAGTATATTTTAATAATAATTTTGTTGTTTATATTTTTGGTAATTGTGTTTTGTGACGTCAACTCCTGACCCCGGGGTTGAGGCCGTCACAAGAACTCCCACTATAAATTTTCTTTAATGTTTCAGAGGAATCTCTTCTAGGTGCAGGCTTCTTGCTTCCCCATAGCAACTTCCTCTTCTCTTCAAAAGTAAGTTTTGGCTTATCAGAATTTATGTTCTCAGAATCAGGATTTGTTGTCTTCGCTGGAATTGGGTTTGAAGAATCAACAACATGAGTAGTATCAGAGGTTGTGATTGGTTGAACACTAGCATTTGCTTCTTTATTAACTTGAGGAGTGTCAGAGGTTAACTTCAGTTTTTCAGCCCAGTCAGCTCCATGAATCTTTCTTTTTTGATGAGCTTGACTGATTTCATCTTCTTCAACTCTTTCTTCAGTATCAAAGGATTGAGCAACTGTATAGACTGGATCTATCAGTATTTGAGATTTAGGTGCCTTAGATACTGATTTCCTTTTAGCAACAACTTTTGCTTTAAGCTTTGGTGGCTTGGACTTCTCTCTTATCTTCTCTTTCCCCTTATGACTCCTGTCAACATTTAAGATTTCTTGAGACATTAGAGATCTTTCAGCATTTGCTTGACTCACCTCCCTTATAACTACCCCTTTGTTTGGTCTGTTGGAAGGATCATCTTCATAAGGTACTTGAGGGATAGCAGCATCAGTAGTTACTGTCCTCATAGATTTGAATTCTTCCTCCATTTTCCTAAGCTGCTCTAAATCAACTCCTGGATTTTCCTTTTCAAATATTCTTCTACTCACCTCAGAATCAAAAGCTTGAATTTTTGGGTCCTTTTAGAAAAGAGTTGTCTTTTCACCTTTGACTTTAAGAGTTTGAAGATACTGACTAGCTTCTGCACCAGCTTTTATCTTCAGAAAGCCTTGGTCATCAACATTTGTGACTTTTAGAGGTTGTTGAGTTGTTCTAGTCACAGTCAGTTCTTTTGATTGTTGAACTATCGTCTCACTTCTCCTACTTTCTCCACCTTGTCTAGATTGAGTTCTAGTGGTTTTTGATGATCCACTAGTCCCAACTATATCTTCACATATCCTCTTCTTCACAATCTCCTTCCTTCCTTCCTTATCACCCCTGTGACGCCCTCAATCTCGGGGTTAGGAAATGATGACCCACACAGCAATAAACTAACAATAAATAAGCATAAAACCCGATTAACTATTAACAGGATATATATAGGATTAAGTTTGAGACAAGATTATAACTACCAACCAGATAATATATATTACAACCCAAAATAATCTTTAATTTACACAATCGATTCCGACTTGGAACCGATATATAACCCATTATATCTTTACCACCTTCCAACTACTGCGCGTGCTCACACTCACTGCTACATGCTCTGGCATCCGGAAACCTATGACACGGTAGGGACTTCCAGGAACTCTTGCGAGCTGAACGCGTAAGTCTGGCCATCTTCTTTCTTAACTTCCATGGTTAAAAAAAAGCAAATATATATGAGCACAAAAGCTCAGCAAGTAACTATATAGCAGTCCTATAAAGCAATAATAGTAACAATAGCAAAATCTGAGGCATTCTACTTTTAAATCTCTAGGTGGTAGATTTCTATCTTTGGCTATACTAAGGTTATGAAGAAAGGTTTGGGCTTTCAAGAATCAAGGATTAAGATATGGTGAAAGCTAACATTCATCACAATTCAATAGAAGGAGAATCATATCATGAAGGCATAATAGCATCATGGACAAGATATATGGCATCATGTTATAAACATTTATAATCAAAACAACTTCAAAAACTTCATTTTAGGATGCTACGGATTGCAGCCGGTGATCAGCCGCGAAGTAATCCCGAACCTCGCTGGGTTCTCAAATATAATGGGATCCTTAGGCAACATTTAAGCCTATCAATTGGTATAAGAAGGGACTTGCGTCTGAATCCAATCCACTAAATCAAGAAAACATTCTTTTGTTAAAGAGCAATTATCTTTTATAAAACTGATGCCAGGGAGAAATTACAAGGATTCGAAACAATAGGATTTAAATTATCAGTCGAGGATTGGAGTTATGGGACTCTTATCAGAAATTAAATTATCTTCTCACAAGAGGGATCATCAAGGATGAGTACCAATTATTCCACAACTAGGGAAGAAAGAATTGAAAAAGAGTTATAACGATAATCAACAAAGGTAGGAGTGTCTGATATCAAGTGTAGTACATGGCGTACATCTAGTTACAAAGTTTGGATATGGAAATAAAAGATAGTTATCAAACAAAGGTAGTTCAAGGAATTTGAATTATAAGCAATGGTCAATATAGGGAATTATTGAAGCAATACTAGAAATCAAGTTTGAGGTATACAAGGGAATTAATCAAGAAGGCAAAGGTATTCAAGTTAATGAAGAATTCAGGTTAATCAAAATGTTTTGCAAGAAAATTCATAAAGGTTCTATTAGGATTTACGAGATGATAGGGTGATAAAGGAAATAGAAAATGTAACAGGGTATGAATCAATCAAATTGTTATAAATGGGACGAACAGGATCCAACAACAAGTTACCACAAGAATCAATATTAGGGTTTCTCAGAAATCAATAACAGGTTTATCACAAGTATTAAAAAGGATCACTATTTTATCATGGCATTAGCAATATCAATTCATAAGACAAGGCAGAATTACTTGCCTTAAATCGCTTTCCTGCTTTACTGAAATTGAAACTGAACTACTGAAGCTGAACTACTGTCACCTAAGTTTCCTTTCCCTTTTCTAGCCTGAATGCCCCCACTATTTGAATCTACAATTCTGAATGCCTCTGCTATCTAAATCTACAATCGAAAACATAATCCATAATTAGATACTTATTCACACATGACGGTCCCTAAACATCTAACGATTATCCCAACTCTCATTAAAGCTTAACTAATATACACGAGTATAATCACAGAATACACACATAGCACTTAGTAGTATAAACTTATATACTTAACTCGTATATTCAAGCATAATCATAGAGTACTCATATAACACATAGTGAGTATATACTTGTATACTTAAATCTATATCTTAACAAAACAATCACGATCTAAATAACTCGACAACCAAACAACTATTCCTTCATTTTTAACAAAACAATTCGAGCCAAAACAAATGGTACCAAGCCAAGAAATCAACATGCAACCATTTAACTTGACATGCAACTAACCAAACATCTTTTAAACACCAAATCAATTAGACTCTAAAGTCAAATTGACCAAACAACTTGAATCAACCCTTTTTAATACCATATACCATTTGGCTTTTCAATAAAATTCAAACAATTTATCAAATATCGACATGCAAGGTTCCATTTACAATTTAAACTTATTTTAATCCATTCCAAACAAGAACACTTCTTGAAATCTTTTCTTTTAAACCAAAAACCGAACCAAAACATTATTTTTGAACAAAATCTTAATATGCATAAATCCAATCATTTATTCCTTTGAAAACCGAATGAAATCCATTCTTTTAATAATCAAAACATAACTTATTCATACTTATCTACTCGCATATCCAATATAAACCAAATTCTATTTCCAAATTAAACAATAACCCAATTAATAACAAAACAACTTGTAGAATCGATATGCAATCAATCAACTCAACATGCAATACTCTAAATCACAAATCCAACTTAATTAAACTCATGATCTAATCATTTAACCAATTTCATTTCCAAATCAAACAAAATATTACTTGATTATACTTAAGATTTTACATGCATGCAAGGAAAACAACTCAAAAATAAAGGTTAATATATATATATATCATCAAAACCAATCGAACATTGAAAAAAACCCTTTTGCAAAACTCATTTATTCGAACCAAAAACCAAATCTTTGAATCAAAACCCTTTATAAAATTTGAATAAAAATCAAAATCCCTTTTTAATAGCAAAAAAAATAAACCTACCTCCAAAACAAATCCAAGAAAATCACACAACTTATGTACTATACTCTATCTTAAGATCATACATTAAGAAATTGTGTTTTCTTAGATATAACCAATAGATTTTGATGCAAAAACTTTCTTAAACACTTGTATGCAAAGAATATATGAATATGGGATTGAAAATGATAAAGATCAATGGAAAGATCTTTAAATTCTAAGTAGATTTTGGTGTTGCATGTAGGAGAGAGAGAAAGAGAGCTCGATGAGAGAGAGAAGAAGAGAGGGAGAGAGAGCCGAGAGAGAAGAAGGAGAGGGGAGAGATGAAAAATGATGTGAATGAAGTGGTGGTAGAGATGACAAGCCTTTTGTTTGATTCTCCCATGTGCTTATATTAGTGGAATTGTAAAATTACCAACCTACCCTTCTCTCACTACTAGCATAAAATGCATGCAAGGATGATATGGTAATTTGGTTAAGTTGAAATGAGATAGTGGGGTGGTTAATGACACAACTACCCTTCTCTTATATTATGAGTAGAAATGCATGCAAGGGCAATTAGGTAATCTAATAATTATTAATCTAACTAATTACAAAGAATACATTGTATAAATAAAACCATAAATCTATAAATTACAAGAGTGACATCATAAAATAGCTTAGAATCTTAGGAATTTAATAAAATCAAATTCGAAATTTATAAATCAAAACTATTTTAAAAACTATTTTTCTTAAAGAATTAAAATGTATTTATAACCTATATAAATAGCAATTAATGCACCTCTTATTTCCTAAAATTTCAAATAATATCATACAAGCATATAATAACATAATCATGCACCTTAACATAGATTCACATATCACGTATCATAATGAAATATACTTAATCATAAAATTTTCCTTTTTACTGATATTCATTCTTCGCATAACCGGTCGCGTCCTGACTGATGGCCCGACGCTGAGCGTTTTCAACTACGCTTCACAATCATTCTATTTATACCAGCTGACACGTCAAACTGAAATATAATATTTTTTTAAATATTTCCATTCTCACATAGTAACACATAATTCACATAATTACACTTTACTCGCATAATTAATTCGCGAAAATTCCCAGTCGTTACATTCTACCCCCTTAAAAGGATTCTGTCCTCCGAATCTAATCTAAACAAATAGAATGGGGATATTTCTCCCGCAATTCACTTTCTAATTTCCAAGCTGACTCTTCTATCTAGGGATTTCTCTACAAAACTCTAACGAGAGGCCCCACTTTATTTCTAAGCAATTTTTCTTTACGATCTAGAATTTATACTAGATGTTCCACATATGATAGGTCTCGTTGAATTTCCACGGGTCCTAGCTCAATCACATGACTAGCATCAGCACTATACTTCTTCAGAAGAGAAACGTGAAACACGTTGTAAAGATGTTGCATCTGCAGAGGTAACACTAACTTATATGCTACTTTTCCAATTTTCCTTAGCACTTCAAATGGTCTAGTATATTTAGGACTCTGCTTGTCATTATTCCCGTATCTGGATAGACCTTTCCATGGAGGTATTTTTAACAATACTTTGATTGCGGGTGTGAACATCACATCCTTTCTTGTTTTGATCTACATCTTTCTTTTGTCGATCTTGAGCAGTAATCAGCCTTTTGCGAATCACATCCATTTTCTCTTTCATCCGTTGCATCAACTATGGGCTAATAATTTGCATTCGCCAACTTCGTCCCAGTAGGTAGGGGATCTTCGATTGTTTAAATAGTCCTTTTTCTTTGTCCGATGTTCTGCGGATGATATGCCGTACTCATTTTTCAATTTAGCTTCCAAATGATCATGAAATTGTCGCCAAGATCTCGAGTTAAATTTCGGGTCTCTACCGAATACGATAGACACTGGAACTCCGTGATGCATCACGATTTCATCCACATACATCTTAACTAAAATTTTCCAATGAGAATCTTTCACTGATATGCAAGAAACGCAGTGACTTTGTCAATCGATCAATTATTACTCATATTGCGTCATGATTAGACTTAGTCTTTGGTAATCATACCACGAAATTCATCGTGATAAGCTCCCATTTGTTCAGGTATGTCTAGTGGTTGAAGCAATCCACTCGGTCGCTAATGTTCCACTTTTACTTTCTGGCACATATAGTATTTACTTATCCATTTCACAATCTTCCTTTTTCATATTTGGCCACCAATAACTTTCTTTTAAGTCCTTTACATTTTTGTACTTCCATGGTGAATCGATAATCTTGAGTTATGCGCTTCATGAAGAATCTCGTGTTTCAATTCCATAACACTAAAAATTTCAGATACGCGAGCAACTTGGTATATTCCTTTATTATCCTTTTGAGCCTTAATTTCTTTTCCAGACAACTTATCCTTCTCATGGTTCATCATTTGTTCTTGATGACGTCGAATCATTTCTAAAATTTCCGGCTAAAAAGTCATTGCATACATTACCTCACTTCCAGTTTCTGGAATTCGCACTTCTATTTCCAACTTCCCAAAATCCTTGATTAATTCCTCAGATGAAGTTTAACACATTCAAACCTCCTTTACGGCTTAGCGCATCTGCTACAACATTCGCCTTTCTGGGAGGATAACTTATAATACCGTCGTAATCTTTGATCAATTCCAACCATCTCCTTCGCCATATTGTCAACTCTTTCTACGTAATAATATACTTTAGGCTTTTGTGGTCCGTATAAATCTCACACTTTACACCATATGAATAATGCCTCCAAATCCTAAGGGTAAATATAATCGCTGCTAATTCTAGATCGTGCATAAGATATTTCTGCTCGTGTGGCTTTAATTTCCTTGTCACATATACTATCACTTTCCCGTGTTGCATCAACACACAACCTAGCTCTTTATACGAAGGATCGTTGTAGATCACAAACTTACCTTTTCTTCGGGTGAAACCTACACTGATGCAGTAACCAACCTTTTCTTTAACTTTTAAAAGCTTCCTTTGCACTTATCCGTCCAAACAAACTTTTCATTCTTCCTTGTCAACTTAGTCAATAGGACATCAATCTTAAAAAAATCTTGTACAAATCTCCTGTAATACCCTGCTAATCCAAGAGAGCTTATGACTTCTATAGGAGTCTTAGGCCTATCCCAATTCATCACAACTTCTATTTTGGTTGGGTCTACTTTTAATACCTTCACTGTTAACTACATGTCCAAGAAATTAAACTTCATTTAACCAAAACTCACGCTTTGAAACTTTACATATAACTTCTCTTTCCTCAAAATCTCCAAAGAAATCCTCAAATGTTCCATGTATTCTTCCTCCATCTTGGAGTATATCAAGATATCATCAATAAATAATACAATCATGAACTTATCCAAATATTCCTTGAATACTCTATTCCTGAGATCCATAAATGCAGCTGGCACATTTGTCAATCCAAACGCCATCACAAGAACTCATAGTGTCCATATCTTGTTCGAAACACCGTCTTGGGTATATCGTCCGCTTAGTCTTCAGATGATGATACCCAGATCTTAAGTCAATCTTTGAGAAACAAGTAGTTCCTTCCTATTTATCAAAGCAAGTCATTGATTCGTGGTAGAGGATACTTATTCTTATTCCTCAACTCATTCAATTCATGATAATTGATACACAGCCTCAGACTTTCATCTTTCTTATTTACAAATAGCACTGGTGCACCCCTCAGGGATACACTTAGGCAAATAACTCCTTTATCCAGCAATTCCTGCAACTACGTCGCTAACTCTTTTATCTCGACAAACGACATTCGATAGGGAGCTTTCGATATTTATTCCGTTTCACGAGCTAAATAAATCATAAACTCGACCTCTCGATCTTGAGGTAGTCCAGGTAATTCATCTGGAAGCTCATCGGGAAAATCTTTAACTACTGGAATATCTTTAATCCTTAAGGACTCCTTTTCTACATCCTTCACATGTGCTAAATACGCTTCACACCCATGTCGTAACAGTCTCTTCATTTGGATAGCCATTAGAAACTTCTTCTCTTGCATCTTTTCTTTGAATATCACTTCAATACCATCTTTGGTCTCTAATTTAACTTTCTTACTTCTACATTCGATTTGCACATAGTGGTTTGAAAACCAATCCATCCATAATAGAACGTCAAATTCTCTTAACTTGAAAAGAATTAAGTTAGCAGAAAAGTGCCGACCTTCTATAATCCTATCGCAAATGGGACAGATTCTCTTGGCAGTAACTCTTTCTTGATTCGCTACTTCTCTAATCAAATTAGGTTCGAGAGGGTATGCAACACACTGTAATTTAGCAATAACACTTTCACCAATAAAGGATCTAGTTGCTCCCGAATCCATTAACACTTTAATTTCTACTGAGTTTGTATCAAGCATACCTGCCACCACATCCGCATTCTGCACAACATCTTTCATTGTCATGTTGAATGTTCTTGCCCTTGGCTGAGCTGCTGGTGCTGCAGAGGGTGATGGTCCAGCAATTCTAAGCACATTCGCCTTCTGAACAGGCTCCTTACAGTTCCTTTCCATATTGCCCACCTTTCCATATTTAAAATAAGTCAATTCCGGCTTCCCTGCTTCACTTGGGCATTCCGTCAAATAGTGACCTTCTTGATTGTACTTAAAATAAATCACGTCTTCTTGTCTCAGATTAAGAAACCTCATCTCCAACTGGTCTTGCATATAATTTGGAAAATACTTCTCTAAAACATCCCCGTAAACTTCTCCCAAATTATAACTTTTCCTTCAAGCAGCGCCTTTGAATATTTCTACCTATAACTTGCCTCAACCTAAAGGTAATAACTTGTGTACTGTGCCTTTTTCTCATCCTTAACTTCCGCTAACTCGAACGCTTTTCCATTTTTATCAACCACGAGTGAGCTTTAATCGGTTCTAGCAATCCTACAAACTATGAGGGATGCACGGACTGAAATTTTTTGAAGTTTCCGACTTTAGGGGCTACATGTTGCTGCAATAGTTGAACAAGTCAGTTCATCATAGGAGTATCTTGGTTTAGTTCTTGGTCTTGGGTTTGAGTTTTTTGATTGGTGGTTTGGTGATGTGACCATTCTTTATAATCCTGATTGAACAATTATTTGGTAATAAGATAGCATGGCATATATAACAATAAAGATTCTTTTTGAAACCATTTGTGGGTTTTAAGCTTTACCCACTTGCACATGCATTCCTATTACTACATAATTTGCTCCTCAGTTATGGTCCTCACATGGTACAAGGTATGATTTACAAGGTATTTAGAAACATGGTATGTAAAAGGGTTGATAAAGATTTCCGGGTTTACAAGGCGAAAGATTTATATAAGGCTTCAACAGTGTATAATAAAGAAGTTTAGGTACAATAAGTTCGGGCATAAGGTACAATAATATATCAGGATAAAATAGAGGAAAAACTGGAAAACACCCCCCTTCCTACCCTCAACTTCTACCTAGCCTCTATTGACTACAACCATTAAAAACCAAACATAATACAACAACATCGACAATTACTGCTCCCACCAAAGGTCCTATATGGTCATCATCATCTAATCATCCAAGATCTCCCTCAAGACAGACAACATCCAGTGAATGATCTTATGCACCCTATAGGCCTCAGCATCTGCATCACTAGTAGACGGTCCCTCGTCTAATCTCCTCCGGGAAATCTGCTCCACCATCTGAATTCGGACTCTCCACTCATCCTCCATAACTGAAGTCCTCTTCCTAGACTCTCGAGCTAGCCCATCCATCAAATCTCCCAACTCAGGAATACGTGAGTAAACAAAATCTCGATCCTGGGCTAACTTGCCACCAACACTAACAGGCACAATCTTAGGCATCTCAGACTCTGGCTCAGGGGCTGGGGTCTCTGACTCTGGCCTCAAGGGTGATACTTGTATATGAATCTCACTACTCTCAGATGGATCCTCCTCCTGATCTGAACTCACATACACATGCTCCTCTAAAGAGGGTGGAATAGAGCCCACAGGGATACCGGTCAAACTAATCTCTGAATCGGAATCACTACCACTACTGGGGTTCTGAGGGAAAACACAAAATAGCAACCAAGAAACAGCGTTAGGGTTAAATAAGACTTCCGACTGACTCACACCTGTTGTGGATATGTTGTGAACTTGATGATTTCATTAACAAAACACCTTAGTAGATTTTACTTATTGAAAAATGTAGCACTCGACGAATAAGGAATATGGTCCCGACGGATGACTCAATATAGTCCCGACGGATGATGATTAATTATCCATCGAGTGAGTAGCTTGTGTAATAATGAGTCTGTAGCACATTTCTGCATACACCTTGTTTAGATTCTGTAGTAGCACTCAAGTCATGTTGACTTTAATTATATATGCAGAATAGGTTGATTAATTGTACATAGATGATGTCTTGTAATTCTGCATAAATGAAATGAAGTCAAGTGCTAGATAGCTACCCGACGGATAAACAACAATGCCACTCGACGAATGGTCAATAAGGCAACCCGATGGATGATCATGTACCCGACGGATAATCAATTTAAACATCTGTTGACAGTGACAACACAGTCACATGCGTCGAGTGTATGCAAAAGGAATGTGGAAGCCTATTCAACTGGGTTTTAGAGAACAAAGAAGCAATGCCATTTCCATGCTATTATGAAGATATTCAAAGATGCTGGAATAGAGTAATGAAGCAGTATAGTATTAGACTTGATATTTTTTGTTTTATTATCTTTTCTTATTACTTTGTAATCTTGGTGTTATATAAACCAAGAAGTAGCAAATTGAACAACAAGAACAAGACTAAGAACATTATCTCAGAGAAACAATTGTAAGTTGCATCCTTAGCATTTCTCTGTGAACATAGTTGTTCATATTTGTAAGCAGCTGTGAGCTAATCTTGCTACACAGAGTTCTCTTGATATAATATATATCTATGGAGAATACATTCAAATCCACCGGAAAGTTTTTAAAGACTTGTGTTTTTAATTACTTGTGTTTGATTTTACTAACTTCTTATTCCGCACTTTGCAAATCAAACACTTATATATTATTAAGATAGAACATTTTATCGTTTTGAAAAAGGTTCAAGAACTCCATTCAACCCCCCTTCTATAATTCTTGTTGCATTGTTAGGGACCAATAATTGGTATCAGAGCAAGCTCTTAATAAACAAAGAGTTTAAAGATCACAACAAAATAGCAAGATGAATAAGAAGGATGTTGGAGTCAAGATTCCTTTTCTTGACAAAGACAATTACCATCACTGGAAGGTAAAGATGCATCTTCATTTACTTTCTCAAGATGAGACCTATGTAGAGTGCATAGAGAGAGGCCCTCGTGTACCAATGAGAGCTGTAACTGGAAATGAGCCATCTGTCCCCAAGCCAAGGCATGAATGGTCTGATCCTGATATTGAACAAGTCAGGAAATGTAATAACCCCAAAATTTTCAACTTTTTGTAACCCTTGTGAATAGTGTTTTAGCTGAATGAGAAAACTTTTCACGCCACACTATGTAGGGGTTCTGTTATGGATATTCTGGGATATTATTAGTACTCTATGAAGTATATAAGTGTATGTAAAGATCGTCAGAATCCAATTCCGAACACTTTGGTTTTTCCCAGAAATCCACAAGATACGGAGAGAATTGAGTATAAGGTAACAGGATAAAAAGGATTTAAATTAAAGGATTATAATAGAGGATCATAAAAAGGAATATAATGTATTGAGAAAGGTTAAAGGAACCTAAGTAATAAGATCCCGGGTATGATCCTTCAAACGATAAACGAAAATGAAAGTTAAGCGAACCGTATAACAGATCAGCGGTCATTAGGCAAACGATTAGGAAGTTAATCAAAGGGATTAGTGGGAATGATGTCATCCAACCAATAGAAAGAGGACAAGGAAGGGAGGATGACATCATGAGGATGACACAAGCATGACATGGGAAGGAAGGAGGTGTGGTGGCTTTGTAACCACACAAATTCAAGGGCAAGAAGGTAATTGACTAAATCAAACACAAAAGCAAAGCAATCAAGCCAAGTAAAATCATTTTCATCAAAAATCAAAAAGCAACCAAGGCTTGTTCTTGAAGAGCTCTCGGCTTTTTAGCATTTTAAAGGCAAAGAATTTCAAAACTCAAGATCCAAGCCTCCTAAATTGGTAAGATAATTCCCTAATCATCTTCATGCTTAGTTAGGACTATATTATGAGTTTAAGCCATTAATTCCTTCTCAATCTTCTTCATTTAATCAAAGAAGAAGACAATGAATAGTGTTTTCAAGTTTTTAACTTGAAATTTTTCTTGTTTTTCTTGAAGATCCAAGCATTCTTAATACTTCTCAAAGCTTCTTAAGGCTTCCTAGCTCCTCCCACCACTTCAAGGAAGGTATACCATCTCCAAACCCTAGGTTCCTATATATTATAAGATGATTTTGATTAGTAGGATGATATTGTAGCTTGTTGTTGTGATTAGAGTTTGGGATTTGAAATGGTAGTGAAATGGAATGGTAAATATTGTGGTTTTGATTTAAAAGAACTTAAGTATGATTAAAGTTAAGTTTAGGCATAAGTATGAATGATTAAATTGAATTGGTTGGGGTTGTTATGATGAGATAAGGATGGATGTTGGTTGTATGTTGGATTTGAGGTTGATTTGGAATGGTTTTGAATGGTTTAAAATATTGGAAATCGCGTAAACATAGCCGTCGTAACGTCCGATTTTCTTTGGACTGTTTTTGTGCATAGCATTAGGACCCGAGAACCCCCTGCTAGATTATGACCACTGCCATGTTTAGATAGCTCATGTTACGAGCTTCGTTTTGATATGTAGTTCGTTCGATTCCGATGCACGGTTTAGGAGAAACGACCGTTTCAAGTAACGGCGTTTCGCGAACGAAACTTTTTCCCTCGCCTTACTTTGAAACATAGGTTAAAGACCAAAAAAGGGTTAATTAATGTATGAAACATTTATGGTAAGTGTGTTAGGCAGTTGGTAAGACACTCGCGAAGGAATCGCTTTAAAACTCATAAAGGTTAAATTATTAAAAATGGTGGAGCCGAGGGTACCCGAGTGACTTAAGCGAATCAGTGAGCGCAAAACAAGCGTTAGAGTCTAAGTTAGTTAAAGTATAAATTTACAAGTGATTTTGGTTTAATTCCAACTTACTTGTTGTTTATAGGTTACCAGACTCGTCCCGAGCCTTTTATCACCCCGAGTCGCTCAGGCAAGTTTTCTACCCGTTATAACTGTTGTTGTGATGAATATATGTATTTGCATTATCTTGCGATAGATGCATGTTGGTTAATTAGCAAATGATGCAATATATTGAAGCATGCTGCTATGGTATATATATATGCATGCCTGTTTCGCATTCTTTCCATATATATATCTGTTGGTTCAGTTGATAATACCTATGCTAGAGGATAGCGGTAACTTGCATATACCCTTAGTATAGGGACCCAAAGGTGAAAATATTTTCTAAAACCGGGAGTCGAGGATCCCGAGTAGATTTTGTATATATGGATATGGATATATATATATATATATTTATATATATATATGGTTATAGTTTTCCAAACTATTAATCGAATAAGATTTATTCGATAACTTTAACTTTATTTTATTATTGAATATTATTTCGAATATTATTCGAAGGCGTATGACTCCTTTTATTTATTTATTGAATATTATTTGAATATTCATTCGAAGGCTTATGACTCTTTTATATTATTTATTGAATATTATTTGAATATTCATTCGAGGGCTTATGACTCTTTTATATTATTTATTGAATATTATTTGAATATTCATTCGAAGGCTTATGACTCAGTTTATATTATTTATTGAATATTATTTGAATATTCATTTGAGGATCTATGACTCCGATTATTTGCTGAGGTATATTCTTTATTTTATTAAAGAATAATGTGTCAATAATCAAACTTATTTTCGATTATTCAAATAAAGATAATACTTTCATATAAGTATATCTTTGGTTATTTAATACTCGTTTCAAGTATAAGTTTTAATACTTCTACTTCAATTATTTTTATAAAGATTATTCTTTATGGGAATATTATTTAAATAATAATATTCAGTTATTTTCTAATATATGGGGACTGATTTACTTCATTAAATCAGCTTTACTCCAAACACTCTTTAAAGTGTTTTCGAGTCTTCAAAATGATTTTTAAAAGTTAGAGCAGATCCCAAAACTCATTTTTATATTTAAGATCTTCCTTTTAAGGGGATTTAAATACTCGCTCAAAACCTGAGGGATCCGGCTCTATGGTGTATTTTATATTCGCAACAAGGTTGCTGTTTTGATAAATGAATTGATTACTTGCCCAATGTTCGGGAAGTAAGCCCATCTAATTGAGTCGGCATAAGCGACAGGCCGGGGTACGGTCTATCAAAGTGTAAGTGGCTGGGTGGCAGTCCATCAACGCGTAAGAGGCCGGGTGGCGGTCCAGCACAAGGTCCTTATGTGGCCAGGGTGATGACCGGTGGGGGATTCATCCATCTACTAGTAGAAAAGGTTACTTATTGGTATCTTTGCCTGATCAGCAAGATATCTGGTTTATGCCAAAATTCTTTTCCTTTCCAAAATTTATTGGATGTTTCAAACTCTATTCATACTTTACATAACAGAGGTTCCAGGAAATGTTTAAGAGATATATATGTGGATATATATATATATATATATCGGGACTAAATAAAGTATCTCGTAACTTTTTTTCATTCAATAATATTTCAAAGATTGAATCTATTCAAGTCTTAACTTGTGGTATCATCTATGGGATGTTTTTCTTAAAACTTATAATACTTTGAACGGTGGTAGTTCAAGTAGCTTTATAAATGATATAAGTGTGGTGAAGTATTGGTAACTTCATTCCTTGTTTTTACTTATATCTAGTAAGTAATTATCTTACACATGATAGAGATTCTATTAAGTATCCATTTAGATACTTATATTATTGTTATCACTATGTATTATCTTGCGAGCTGTAAGGCTCACTCTTGCTTTATTTCTTCATCACACAACAACAGTTAGGAGAGATGGCCAGACTCCAGCAGACCCAGCGCAAGTGCGTGGAAAGCGTCCCGCGTCTTGCCGATGATGTTGTAGCTGCTATAGCTGCAGAGGTAGATCCATTGTAATTCAGACCATCTACTTTTGAGAATCAAATTATGTATAATTATAACTTGTGGCAGATAATGGCAATTAACTGTAAATTTATCAAGTAATCATTTTGGGTTGTAATAACTTTTAAATGGTGGATTCAAAGACTTGTACTTATTTCAATTTCATCTCTGAGACTATAACGGGTTGTGGTGTATGTTAGTATGGGGTCACAGAATGAGGTTATTTATTATTAATTAAGTGAAGTGATATTGTGGAAAGAAAGACCGTGACAACCCGGATCCCCGACCCCGGATCTGGGGGTGTTACAGAAATGGTATCAGAGCTAAGCGTTATAAACCTCAGAGATGATGGGACGTTAAGATAATAAGTTCACTAAGATAATAAGAACTCTTGCCAAGTTCATAGTCGGGCTACCTAACGTAACACTGACAGTTAAAACCCTTATGGGAACCCTTATAGGTATCGTGATAGTAACATAGTTTGTTCTCGTATAGGGCAGCGGGGCACCAAACCTTGAGGTTCAAGAGCATCAGCATGAGGATGTTTTATTACAAGTTGGAGATCAAATTGTGAATCCGATGGAGTACCCTAATGAGGGACCGGATGAGGTTCAGATAGAGAATGCTGCGGTTGAGGATGTTATTCCGGAAGGGATTGTGGCTGAGGAGGATCTCATGGAGGATCCTGATGAGAATGAAGAGAGGACCGTTGAGGAATAGATGACCGTAGTCAGGGCGACTACCAGAGCAAGAATGGCCGCGAGGGTGGCACTAGAGGATGAAGAGTTACCAAGGGCACAAAGGTTAATGAGGGCAGAAGGAGTGGGGCCTTCCACGACCCCAATTATACCAGTATCAGACCCTCTTCCAGAGGCTCCTGTAGACATCCATGAGGTTCCACCAATTCCTGTTCCCTCCCCTGTACAGAGCCCAGCACATACTGAGGAAATGCCACCTTTATCCCCTGCACCATTGTCACCTGATACCGTGCTTGGTTATCCATTTGGATCTCCTGGGTCTGCACCACCTGCCCCCCATGGACTGCTAGATGCTACCACTCAGGCTTCTCTTATCGCTGATTATCATATGACTTTGGGTGGCCTGTCAGAGGCCCGGAATGTTAGGAGTGATCTGTTGGATCGACTTACTGTACCAAGGATTGAGGGTGGGATACTTCCGGCAGGATTAGCGTATAGCATGGAAAGGATTGAGGCTACCACCCGTGTTACAGCTAGGGGCCATCTTGAGGGTCAGGTTGATCCAGCTCTACTTGCAACTATCTTAGACCTCATCACCTCTGTGATGGAGCAGGTTAGGGATGTCGTGTGTGCTCGCATCTCTTAATCCATGGTAGTGTGCAGAGCCAGAGCAATCAAACAAGGGTCTCATGTAGCACCGCTTTTGGAGGATTAGCCTAAGTTATGAATGATTAGTTTTAATGACAAGATGACTATCTATGGTAGTACTTTTGGGATAGGAGCGATAAGTTCATATGATGTAATCCTCTTTAATATGTTCAGTTGTTGTACCCTCGAACAAATGGTTATGTATATATTCGTTAATTTCAGTTCAGGTCAGTTTGTTTGTGATAAATCACATTGTTAATTGCTCTATTAACACTTAAGAGAGTGTCATGAAGTTTATCGAACTTAAGAATTCATAATTTGCAATCGTGCAAGGACTAAACGAGGGGAAGACTTAAGCAAAGTAAGTAAGACAAATATCCGGAGATTCTCAAAAAAAAAAAAAAATTCCAAGTAATATGCCCCCACAAGGAAAAAGATTAAGCGCAAACCTGGAACGTGATAATCAGGGAGGTTGCAATTAAGATATAAAGAACCCGGAATATAATAAAGTAGAAAATGAAGATTTTAAATTAAAAGATGACTCCAATTATGGGGAGTAGGAAGAAATATTTAGACTAAGAAAGCAAAAGTCGAGCGAGATAAGGAGACCCGAGACGGTACTCCTATACGGAAATTCATGAACCTGTCTAAACAGAACTTATATTTTATTCCCAACCACCACCTTGAGGAAACAATGTGGTGTGAAATTCTTTCAGAACCTCTAAGTCGCTAAGCTCTCAGAGTTCCAAGGAACAAGCTGGCCCAGTCGAGGCAAGAGCCTGGCTAAAGGAAATATAGGAATCATTTGAGATTCTAAATGATTGACGAATCACAAAAGACTGTTTTTATCACTTACCCTCCTAAGAGAGAGACCACCCACCGGTGAAAGGCCAAGGAAGGCACGGAGCAAGAGATTATAATAAACTGATTTAAGTTCAGTCAATTGTTTTTGGGAAAGTAATTCCCAAAGATAAGGAGATAGTGTAAAAGCTTTAGAGCCAGAACAAAGGCAGACGAGTATGATAAATTATGAATCTAAGTTGTAAAAGTTATCAAGATTCGTTCTGAGGACACGAATCCAGAATGACGGGATGTTTGAAATCAATGCTTATGTTGTGTTGGTAAAAAAAATGGTAAGAGAAAGGAAAATAAAAAGAAACTGAAGTGGAAAGGAATACAAGGGCAATAGAGTTGAGGTATAATAAGGGAGTTGGGTATGAGGAAACCCTAAAGACTCGTAGCAATAGAAATAGAAAAGTATGTAATCGTCAGGATGAGGGTGATTCACCATGAGTTAAAATAGATGGTTGAAGGTGTAAGAGATACATATATTTATCCCCTGTAAGTTGGGAGGATTCGAGGAAACCTTTAGATAGTTCGAAGGATAAATAATAAGACGCGGATAGACTAAGTAGACAAGAAAGTAGGAAAGTTGGATGAAGGAAGTGACCTTCAATAATGTGAAATGTAAGACCGGTGGCTCGATACCCAGAAAGGGAGGCGCCAGGTATGAGAGATATCCCAACATTGAGGTGACTGTTGAGATAAACAACGAAAGTAAATAAGGAATTATTAAGAAGAAGTTCACGTTGAACATGACCAATATCTTCCAGAACATCCATGTTATTGTTACCAAGTTAGGCAAGAAAAGCGGATGACCATTGTTATCTTTTGGAGGCCATATGGATTGACCTCAATTTGAATAAGGATGCTATTATGAAATTAGGCATAGACTATCGAGGTGGGAATGACGAATAAGATAATCTATCAAGGATATATGACTAGATTTGTCCATGGAAGGATGCAAGTACCTTTTTTAAAGGAGGGATTAAGGATATAACTTCGATAACTTGAGATGAACCATAGGGGGAATGCATGAAGGTTGGCATTTCACCCTTAATAGGGATAATATGAGTTTTGACAGTATGAATTGGAAAATATTAAGGTAATGATGACCTTTAAGTATCAGTGGAGAAAATTTTTCAGAAACATATAGATAATGGTTCTAGTATTAGTATAGGGTATGTGGATATGCCCTGTATCTAGGGAATACAGGAGGAACGAATCAAGGATAACCTTAGAGGTTTTACAAGGAGAAAAGTAATATTCAAAATTTTCAAGAATAGAAATGTTGATAAAGGAAATATGATGTAATTATAATGTTGCCAAGTGGGGCACGTGTTAAACCACGAGAAAGTATGGATCGAACCAGTAATGGTCGAAATTATTCAGGGCAATTAGGACTTAAGATAAAAGATGTTCTAATTATGATTGAGAGTCAGTCATGACAGTGATTAACCTCTAAAGACTGAGGCAACAACTTATGGAAAAATGGTGATTTCTTTTTACTTATCAGATGTTAAGGAAAACATCTTCACATAAGCTGTGATTGAAATGAGGTAGAAAATTTAGTTGAAGGTGGTTAAAAGACATTGATTATAAGGAACTATTACTATCAGGGAAGGCCAAAGAGGTGGCCAACACTTTAAAGGTAAGAGGATAATTATAGGCGCTTGTGCCAAAGGAATACAGTAATGATGGTTAAAACTGTGAAGGTTGTATTGTGGTTTGGAAGATTGACATTCCTTCTGATGACTGTGCAATACCCAATCGTAATAGTAGTTCGGTAAAGGTTTAATTCGTGTAATCACCAGGAGCGGGCTATCTATCTTAGAAGGTACTATCTTGAGAATGAGCCAGGACTATATTTCAAAAAGGACTAAACAAACCTTTGAGTTAAGTCTTCTATTGAAGGTATATGATTAAGAATGGTATTAACCTGCTATCGTTGCTTTGAGCAAAACTCTTCTGCAAATTTTATCTGCTTCATGTCATGTATGTATGTCAGAATCAGGAGTGTACTCCATGAATCATGAATGGTGATTATGTTATCTCCTTAGAAGGATTTGATACGATATGTATGGACTCCGTATGGTTAGCTATTAAGACTTCATGGAAAATGAATGACTAAAGTAGGTCAGTGGTGGACCATGGTAAGGCAGCAATGATTATGCAAGTATTAAGCTGATTACAACCGTGAGAGTTGTATTGGAATGGGTGTTGAGATTGAGTACCACTAATCGGGTCGTGGTAGTGTATAAGTTATCATTGATAAACTAATTAAGTAGAGTATCTACCTAGTGAATAATTATTCTTTCTTATCAATAGAGAGTCGTATTATTATACGAGGAAGGTTGCGGTGCAAGCTTAGAATTCTAGTAACGATGATGTATAGAATGAGATCCCAGATTCGATTTTCGATGTCGAGGGAGTTTCAAAGGTGATTATGTATAAGCTCGAGGAAGAGTGTGGGTCCATAGAATGATGGACGGGATAGCGAAAATATTTAGGCATGGGAAATACGAGGCTATAATGCTTAATGTTGATTTATATACGTATATGAATTGTTCTCCTATGACAAACCTCTATAGTTCAGAGGTAGGTTCCAAGCCAGATATTTTGTGGCAGTATATTTTTTTTTTTTTTACATATACAGTTCTCTTCAATTCGTTCTTTTCTCTTCTTTTCATTTCATGTAAGCTGAGAAGAACAACCCTTCCAGAAAGGGGAGGTATTGCCGAATGACTATCTATCTGTGTGATAGAAGCCTAGTAGGATACCAGCTATTGTTTAATCGCTGGTCAAGTACTAAAGGCTGGCCACCTTCTGTACTAACTAAGCGATATAACAAGTGTTCATGATCATAGTGATCTCTCAACAAATTCCTTTACTTCTATTTGATTGATCAAATTTTGGAAAATAGAAACAACTGAAAAAGGAGTAATAAAGAGGTGGTAGTATGCGGAATGGGAACACATTCGTGATACTAAGGTTGACGTGGTTATTAAAAGGTTATAGAACGCTAACGAGCAAAAGTATAACCAGTATAATATTAGGAACGGAAGGTAGTAGCGATTACGAACTGGAAAAGAATGGGTATTGAGAAGCAGAAGCTCTAATGCTAAAAGCTATAATGAGAGTCTGTGCAATAGACTTGAAAGAAATTGGAATGATCACTTAACACGGATTGAGTTTTCTTACGACAATAGATCATATGTCAGTATTGAGATGTCGCCTTATGAGATCCTTTAGGGAAGACAATGTCGATCTCCCTTATGTTAAGATGAAGTTGTAGAGCGCAAGATGCTCGGATCCGCAGTAGTCCAAAGGACCAAGGATATGATAGATCTAATCAGAGGACGGCTGGTAGTAGCCCAAGATGGACATGACACGAAAGGATAAAGAGTATGAAATAGGGGACCTAGTAATGTTATAGGTATCCCTTGGAAAGGATTAATGAGGTTCGGAAAGAAAGGAAAACTAAGCCCAAGATACATTGGACCTTTTGAGATATTAAGACGGATTGGAAAGTTAGCTTACGAGCTAGCCCTACCCCCTAACTTGCAACAAGTTCATAATGTGTTCCATGTGTCAATGCTAAGGAGGTATCATCGGGATGCCAGGCACATAGTGGAGTACGAGCAGGTGGATATGCAGCCAGATCTAACTTATGTGGAGAAGCCAGTAAGGATTATGGATAAGAAGGAGCAGGTGCTTCGGAACAAAGTGATCAAGCTAGTCAGAGTACTATGGCAGAATCATAACGTGGAAGAATCAACTTGGGAACTAGAGAGCACAATGCTAGAAAAGTACCCCCATTTGTTTTCTATTTGATTCCGGGACGGAATCCTTTTAAGGAGGGGAGACTGTAATAACCCCAAAATTTTCAACTTTTTGTAACCCTTGTGAATAGTGTTTTAGCTGAATGAGAAAACTTTTCACGCTACACTATGTAGGGGTTCTGTTATGGATATTCTGGGATATTATTAGTACTCTATGAAGTATATAAGTGTATGTAAAGATCGTCAGAATCCAATTCCGAACACTTTGGTTTTTCCCGGAAATCCACAAGATACGGAGAGAATTGAGTATAAGGTAACAGGATAAAAAGGATTTAAATTAAAGGATTATAATAGAGGATCATAAAAAGGAATATAATGTATTGAGAAAGGTTAAAGGAACCTAAGTAATAAGATCCCGGGTATGATCCTTCAAACGATAAACGAAAACGAAAGTTAAGCGAACCGTATAACAGATCAGCGGTCATTAGGTAAACGATTAGGAAGTTAATCAAAGGGATTAGTGGGAATGATGTCATCCAACCAATAGAAAGAGGACAAGGAAGGGAGGATGACATCATGAGGATGACACAAGCATGACATGGGAAGGAAGGAGGTGTGGTGGCTTTGTAACCACACAAATTCAAGGGCAAGAAGGTAATTGACTAAATCAAACACAAAAGCAAAGCAACCAAGCCAAGTAAAATCATTTTCATCAAAAATCAAAAAGCAACCAAGGCTTGTTCTTGAAGAGCTCTTGGCTTTTTAGCATTTTAAAGGCAAAGAATTTCAAAACTCAAGATCCAAGCCTCCTAAATTGGTAAGATAATTCCCTAATCATCTTCATGCTTAGTTAGGACTATATCATGAGTTTAAGCCATTAATTCCTTCTTAATCTTCTTCATTTAATCAAAGAAGAAGACAATGAATAGTGTTTTCAAGTTTTTAACTTGAAATTTTTCTTGTTTTTCTTGAAGATCCAAGCATTCTTAAGACTTCTCAAAGCTTCTTAAGGCTTCCTAGCTCCTCCCACCACTTCAAGGAAGGTATACCATCTCCAAACCCTAGGTTCCTATATATTATAAGATGATTTTGATTAGTAGGATGATATTGTAGCTTGTTGTTGTGATTAGAGTTTGGGATTTGAAATGGTAGTGAAATGGAATGGTAAATGTTGTGGTTTTGATTTAAAAGAACTTAAGTATGATTAAAGTTAAGTTTAGGCATAAGTATGAATGATTAAATTGAATTGGTTGGGGTTGTTATGATGAGATAAGGATGGATGTTGGTTGTATGTTGGATTTGAGGTTGATTTGGAATGGTTTTGAATGGTTTAAAATATTGGAAATCGCGTAAACATAGCCGTCGTAACGTCCGATTTTCTTTGGACTGTTTTTGTGCATAGCATTAGGACCCGAGAACCCCCTGCTAGATTATGACCACTGCCATGTTTAGATAGCTCATGTTACGAGCTTCGTTTTGATATGTAGTTCGTTCGATTCCGATGCACGGTTTAGGAGAAACGACCGTTTCAAGTAACGGCGTTTCGCGAACGAAACTTTTTCCCTCGCCTTACTTTGAAACATAGGTTAAAGACCAAAAAAGGGTTAATTAATGTATGAAACATTTATGGTAAGTGTGTTAGGCAGTTGGTAAGACACTCGCGAAGGAATCGCTTTAAAACTCGTAAAGGTTAAATTATTAAAAATGGTGGAGCCGAGGGTACCCGAGTGACTTAAGCGAATCAGTGAGCGCAAAATAAGCGTTAGAGTCTAAGTTAGTTAAAGTATAGATTTACAAGTGATTTTGGTTTAATTCCAACTTACTTGTTGTTTATAGGTTACCAGACTCGTCCCGAGCCTTTTATCACCCCGAGTCGCTCAGGCAAGTTTTCTACCCGATATAATTGTTGTTGTGATGAATATATGTATTTGCATTATCTTGCGATAGATGCATGTTGGTTAATTAGCAAATGATGCAATATATTGAAGCATGCTGCTATGGTATATATATATGCATGCCTGTTTCGCATTCTTTCCATATATATATCTGTTGGTTCAGTTGATAATACCTATGCTAGAGGATAGCGGTAACTTGCATATACCCTTAGTATAGGGACCCAAAGGTGAAAATATTTTCTAAAACCGGGAGTCGAGGATCCCGAGTAGATTTTGTATATATGGATATGGATATATATATATTTATATATATATATGGTTATAGTTTTCCAAACTATTAATCGAATAAGATTTATTCGATAACTTTAACTTTATTTTATTATTGAATATTATTTCGAATATTATTCGAAGGCGTATGACTCCTTTTATTTATTTATTGAATATTATTTGAATATTCATTCGAAGGCTTATGACTCTTTTATATTATTTATTGAATATTATTTGAATATTCATTCGAGGGCTTATGACTCTTTTATATTATTTATTGAATATTATTTGAATATTCATTCGAAGGCTTATGACTCAGTTTATATTATTTATTGAATATTATTTGAATATTCATTTGAGGATCTATGACTCCGATTATTTGCTGAGGTATATTCTTTATTTTATTAAAGAATAAGGTGTCAATAATCAAACTTATTTTCAATTATTCAAATAAAGATAATACTTTCATATAAGTATATCTTTGGTTATTTAATACTCGTTTCAAGTATAAGTTTTAATACTTCTACTTCAATTATTTTTATAAAGATTATTCTTTATGGGAATATTATTTAAATAATAATATTCAGTTATTTTCTAATATATGGGGACTGATTTACTTCATTAAATCAGCTTTACTCCAAACACTCTTTAAAGTGTTTTCGAGTCTTCAAAATGATTTTTAAAAGTTAGAGCGGATCCCAAAACTCATTTTTATATTTAAGATCTTCCTTTTAAGGGGATTTAAATACTCGCTCAAAACCTGAGGGATCCGGCTCTATGGTGTATTTTATATTCGCAACAAGGTTGCTGTTTTGATAAATGAATTGATTACTTGCCCAATGTTCGGGAAGTAAGCCCATCTAATTGAGTCGGCATAAGCGACAGGCCGGGGTACGGTCTATCAAAGTGTAAGTGGCTGGGTGGCAGTCCATCAACGCGTAAGAGGCCGGGTGGCGGTCCAGCACAAGGTCCTTATGTGGCCAGGGTGATGACCGGTGGGGGATTCATCCATCTACTAGTAGAAAAGGTTACTTATTGGTATCTTTGCCTGATCAGCAAGATATCTGGTTTATGCCAAAATTCTTTTCCTTTCCAAAATTTATTGGATGTTTCAAACTCTGTTCATACTTTACATAACAGAGGTTCCAGGAAATGTTTAAGAGATATATATGTGGATATATATATATATATATATCGGGACTAAATAAAGTATCTCGTAACTTTTTTTCATTCAATAATATTTCAAAGATTGAATCTATTCAAGTCTTAACTTGTGGTATCATCTATGGGATGTTTTTCTTAAAACTTATAATACTTTGAACGGTGGTAGTTCAAGTAGCTTTATAAATGATATAAGTGTGGTGAAGTATTGGTAACTTCATTCCTTGTTTTTACTTATATCTAGTAAATAATTATCTTACACATGATAGAGATTCTATTAAGTATCCATTTAGATACTTATATTATTGTTATCACTATGTATTATCTTGCGAGCTGTAAGGCTCACTCTTGCTTTATTTCTTCATCACATAACAACAGTTAGGAGAGATGGCCAGACTCCAGCAGACCCAGCGCAAGCGCGTGGGAAGCGTCCCGCGTCTTCCCGATGATGTTGTAGCTGCTATAGCTGCAGAGGTAGATCCATTGTAGCTCAGACCATCTACTTTTGAGAATCAAATTATGTATAATTATAACTTGTGGCAGATAATGGCAATTAACTGTAAATTTATCAAGTAATCATTTTGGGTTGTAATAACTTTTAAATGGTGGATTCAAAGACTTGTACTTATTTCAATTTCATCTCTGAGACTATAACGGGTTGTGGTGTGTGTTAGTATGGGGTCACAGCATGAGGTTATTTATTATTAATAAAGTGAAGTGATATTGTGGAAAGAAAGACCGTGACAACCCGGATCCCCGACCCCGGATCTGGGGGTGTTACAGGAAAGATAAAAAGGCCATGAATATCCTGTTCAATGGAGTTGATGGTGACATGTTTGACAACATTATCAATTGCAAAACTGCCAAGGTTGTTTGGGATACTATACAGATCATCTGTGATGGCATTGAACAAGTTAGAGAAAACAAGATGCAACTACTAATTCAGCAATATGAGCATTTCCACTTTGAAGAAGGTGAGTCTCTCACTGATATCTTTAGTAGATTTCAAAATCTACTAATTGCTCTAAAGCTGCATGGAAGAGTCTACCAAACCAAAGACTCTAATCTCAAATTTCTGAGATCCCTACCAAAAGAATGGAAACCAATGACAGTCTCCTTGAGAAACTCACAAGAATACAAGGAGTTTACACTAGAGAGACTGTATGGCATTCTAAAGACTTATGAGCTTGAAGTAGAGCAAGATGAAAGAATGGAGAAAGGGAGAAAGAAAGGAGGGTCCATTGCACTGGTTGCTGAGTTAGAGAAAGAGAAAGAAGTAAATATAGAAGTTGTTGAGTCTACCTCAAAGGTCTGTGAAAACAAGGGCAAGGGGATGGTAGTAGAAAATGAAGATTCTTTGAGCCAAGATGACATGGAAGATATTGATGAACATCTAGCATTTCTTTCCAGAAGATTTTCCAAGCTCAAGTTCAAGAAGAACTTTGAAGCAGCTAAGCCAAATAGAAACATGGTGGATAAATCAACATTCAAATGTTTCAAATGTGGCTTGGCAGGGCACTTTTCTAGTGAGTGTAGAAAGTCAGATTCCAGCAAAAAGAAGTTTGAGCATGTGGATTATAAACAAAAATACTTTGAGTTGCTCAAACAAAAGGAAAGGGCTTTCATTACATAAGAAAATGACTGGGCAGCAGATGGTCTGGATGAGGATGAGGATGTCAGCTATGTCAATCTAGCCCTAATGGCCAAGTATGATGAAACAAAGACAAGTTCTTCAAGTAATCAGGTAATCATCACTAACCTTGCACATTTATCTAAAGCTGAGTGTAATGATACAATAAATGACATGTCTACAGAATTATATCATTTGCGTGTTACACTTAAGTCTCTTAGTAAGGAAAATGCTAAAATCAAAGAAAATAATTTATTTTTAAGTGAGAGGAATAATGTGCTAGAGTCTCAGTTCATTGAATTTGAAAAATTGAGAATTGAGAGTAAAATTGCTAAGGAAGAATTAACTGAGTCCTTGAAGAAAGAAGAGATCTTGAAGAAACAGCTTGAACGAGAACAGGAGGTGATTAAGGCATGAAAAACATCTAGAGATGTTCATGCTCAAATCACCAAAGTTCAAGGTATTGAGTCCTTTTTGATGAAGCCTTGAAGAAGAATAAGGAGAAACTGGAATCCAATTTGGTTGAAGAATTGCTACCAGATGTAGACTCGACGGATGATGAGGGTCATCCGTCGGATAACAAAAAGGGTTATCCGTCGAGTGATATAAATCCTCATCCATCGACTGTGAGCAAACCTGTGAGTAAAGCCAAATTTGCCAAGTTAAATGAGAAATATGGATCAGTTTCCAAGAATTTTGTTCCAGGAGTATCCAGTCAAGTGAAGAAGGAGAAAAAGACTAATGTTGGTCATATGACTGTCAAACAATTGAGTGACAGACTGAAAAAGATTGAGGTTAAAACAGAGGCTAAAACGAAAAATAATAGAAATGTAAAGTAGGAATTAACAAGCATAACAACTACACACCTAATCAATATGCTCCTAGAAAAATCCGTGTCAAGTGTGGTAGTGTAAATCATTTGTCTGTTAATTACAAAACTGCCATGCCTACTTCCATATATGTGCCACCTCATTTTCCCAACATAAATGTCATGCCTTTTATGCCTATGAATGCTATGTCTACACAAAATATGAATGTACAGTTTGCTAATATGCCACTTGCACTAATCCTTATTATGCTGCATTTAGTATGCCATAAATGCCATTTAGCATGTCTTACTAGAATAACATGTTTACTAGTAGCATGTCATTTCCTGTTAATAAAAATATGCATGATAATTCTGTTGTAATGAATGGTTTCAAAGGTCCAACTCAAATGACTAAGGATGAATCTGATATCCCCAAGTCAAATGAGATCAAACCTATGAAACAGAAAAAGAAAGCTAAGAAGGCAGGACCGAAGGAAACGTGGGTACCAAAATTAACTTGATTTGATTTTGATTTGTGCATGGAAACAGAAAGAATCTATGGTACTTGGATAGTGGCTGTTCAAGACACATGACTGGTGATTCTACCCTGCTCACAGAGTTCAAGGAGAGAGTTGGCCCAAGTATTACTTTTGGAGATGACAGCAAGGGTTATACTGTGGGATATGGCTTGATTTCAAAAGACAATGTCATTATTGAGGAAGTTGCCTTAGTGGATGGTCTCAAGCACAATTTTTTGAGTATCAGCCAACTTTGTGATAAAGGCAATTCAGTAACCTTCACCTCAGAAGCCTGTGTTGTGACTAACAAGAGGAGCAACAAAGTGGTTCTCACTGGTATGAGAAAAGGGAATGTGTACTTAGCTGACTTCAACTCTTCAAATGCAGAATCTGTCACTTGTCTTCTCAGTAAAGCAAGTCAAGATGAAAGTTGGCTATGGTACAAGAAGCTATCCCATCTAAACTTCAAAACCATGAATGAACTTGTAAAGAAAGAACTGGTTAGAGGTATTCCTCACGTGGAGTTTTCTAAGGATGGATTGTTTGATGCCTGCAAAAAAGAAAAGCAGATCAAAGCATCATTCAGAAAGAAGCTTGATTCAACAATTGAAGAACCTTTGCAACTGCTACACATGGATTTGTTTGGACCAGTCATTGTGTTGTCCATCTAAAGGAAAAGATTTTGCCTAGTAATTGTAGATGATTTCTCAAAGTTCTCTTGGACATATTTCCTAAAGTCTAAAGATGAGGCTAGTGAAATCATCTTCAACCATATAAGGCAAGTCAATAATCATCATGATTTCAAAGTTAGAAGAATCAGGAGTGACAATGGAACTGAGTTCAAGAATTCTGTCATGAGAGCATTTTATGAAGAAAATGGGATTTTGCATGAATTTTCAGCAGCAAGAACTCCACAACAAAATGGAGTAGTAGAAAGAAAGAACAAATCACTTATTGAAGTTGCAAGGACAATGCTTGAAGATTCTAAGTTACCAACATATTTCTGGGCTGAAGATATAAATACTGCATGCTACACTCAGAATATTTCTCTGGTTAATCAACAAAATGCATGACTCCCTATCAATTGTTCAAGAAAAAGAAGCCAACTCTAAATTTTCTTCATGTCTTTGGCTGCAAATGTTATATCTTGAGAAATTAAACTGATCAGAATGGGAAGTTTGATGCTAAAGCAGATGAATGAATTTTTGGTGGATATATTGTTGGTAAAGCATATAGAGTCTACAATCTAAGAACCAACATTATTGTGGAATCAATACATGTTGTGTTTGATGATAAAAAGATTGAAGGACTACAAAATGGAGATTACCATGAGAGCCTCAAATTTGACAATGTGGAGATGGTTAGTGATGACAGTGATGATGAAAGTGATCAAGAAACAGTATCAAAGGATAATGCAGAAAAATCCACTACCAATGAAGCACAAAATTCAACATCTGTCGAGTTGCATAATGCTTCATCCGTCGGGAGACAATCTGCTTTATCCGTCGAGAGATAACCAGCTTCATCCGTCGGTACTCAAAATTCACCATCCGTCGGGTCATCAAAAGAAGCTGGAGGTCATAATAGATCACTTACAGAAAGTTCCTCTTTCTCAAATTAAAGATCCATTAACTCAAGGGGAGTTTCTAATAATCTAAACTCAATGACATATCAAGATATCAATGAGGCCTCTTCATCTAGAGCTAATCTACCTCAACAAAGGAAATAGACAAATGATCATCCCTTTGAGCTCATCATTGGTGATGTATCTTCTAGAGTTCAAACAAGGAGGGCAACTCAAGAAGAATGTCTATACAACATTTTCTTTCTAAGGAAGAACCAAAGAAGGTAAAAGAAGCTTTGCTAGATCTTGATTGGATTTTAGCTATGCAAGAGGAGCTAAACCAATTTGAGAGGAATAAGGTATGGAAGCTGGTGCCCAAGCCTAAAGGAAAGAATCCAATAGACACCAAATGGGTATTCAGAAACAAGATGGATGAAAATGGTATAGTAGTCAGGAACAAAGCCAGATTGGTTGCTAAGGGCTATTGTCAATAAGAAGGAATATATTTTGATGAAACATTTGCTCTTGTTGCAAGACTTGAAGCCATCATAATCTTCTTAGCTTATGTAGCCCATGCCAATTTCAAAGTCTATCAAATGGATGTCAAAAGTGCCTTTCTGAATGGAGATTTGGAGGAGCAAGTCTATATCAGTCAGCCTCCTGCTTTTGAAGATCCAAAATTTCCAGAATATGTTTACTATCTTTTGAAAGCACTTTATGGACTGAAGCAAACACCTAGAGCCTGGTATGACACTTTGTCAAAGTTTTAGAGAATCACTTCACTAGAGGTACTGTAGATAAAACTGTTTTCTTTAAAAATGTTAATGGCTCTAGTATACTTGCTCAAATTTATGTAGATGACATTATTTTTGTCTCTACAGATGAAAAACTTTGTAAAACGTTTGTCAAATTGATGCAAAGTAAGTATGAAATGAGTATGATGGGAGAACTAACCTACTTTCTTGGTTTGCAAGTTAAGCAAGTTAGTGATGGAATATTCATTAGTCAAACTAAATACATTTATGATCTTTTAAAGAAGTTTGATCTAATGGATTGCACATCTGCAAAACCTCCCATGGCCACTACAACTAAGCTTGAATTAAACACTATTGAAAAGTCTGTGGATATTTCAAGTTATAGGGGCATGGTTGGCTCACTTTTGTACTTAACAGCTAGTAGGCCAGATATAATGTTTGCTACATATTTGTGTGCTAGATTTTAGGCTGATCCTAGAGAATCTCACTTAGTAACTATTAAGAGAATTTTCAGATATCTCAAGGGAACACCAAAACTTGGCATTTGGTACCCTAGAGATTCTGGTTTTGATCTGATTGATGCAAATTATGCAGGTTATGAATTGATAAAAAAAGTACAACAGGAACCTGCCAATTTCTAGGAAACAAGCTTGTCTCCTAGTTCAGTAAAAAGCAAAATTCAGTTTCTACTTCTACAGCTGAAACTGAATATATTATTGCTGGCAGTTGCTGTGCACAGATTTTGTGGATGAAAAACCAATTGCTAGACTATGGTTTGCAAGTTGAAAGGATTCCCATTTTCTGTGATAACACAAGTGCAATTGCCATCACTGAAAATTCAGTACAGCATTCAAGGACAAAGCACATAGACATCAAATACCATTCATAAGGGAACATGTAATGGATGGTATTGTGGAACTACATTTTGTTCTAAGTGAAAAGTAGCTTGCAGACATATTTACCAAGCCACTGGATGAATCCACCTTTTCAAGGTTGGTAAGTGAGTTAGGTATGCTAAATTACTCTTAAATCTTTATAGATTGTTTGCAAGTTGTAATGCAGCCAGAAATTTAATTGATTTTTCAGTCATGGATGAAATTTTGGCTAAGTCAAAATTTACATCTCGACGGATGATCATCATCCATCGAGTTTGATCATTCGTCGGTATACATTTTGTTAATAAAATCAATTATTTTTATGGAATATTTTATAAATTGACGGATAACTGATTTATCCTCATCCGTCGAATTGTCTTATTTTTAGTCATTGATTCTCTGAACATTATCCATCGAGTATACTTACAATTTGTAAGCATAACACGACGGATAATTGATGGAATTTTTACAGTTTATTTTTAAATGGATATTTTGGGCAATTCTTATTGGTTACTTTATTTTACTTTATTATTTTTGACAGTTATTTTTGAGATAGTATAAAAGCTTAATTCATTTTCATTACTTTTCTTTTATCATTCTCAAATCATCTGCTCTAATTTCTTTCTTTCTTAAAAGCACTAACTCTCTCTCTCTGCAAGTTTTTACTCTCTAACAATGGCACCTGTCGTCAAGATAATGTCTCAAACTGGATTTATTTATGAGAAGAACAACTTCACTGCTCTTGTGAATAAGGGGATTCAACAGTCGGGTGACTACCACAAGATGATGGATTTTGTGAAGAATTGCAAACTTAACTATGCCATGCAGGAATCACCCACCATCTACTGTGAGGTTGTTGAAGAAATGTGGACGACTGCAACATACATATCAACTTATAAGACTATCACTTTCACTATTAAAGGTAAGGAATTTTGTGTTAATAGTGACATTGTTAAAGCATGTTTCAGAATTCCTGATAATACTGTAACTTCACTACACACATACACTGACATTGTTAATATGCTAAACTTCATGAACTATGCACTCTCTACTTCTAAATTAAGTGAAATTAGGAGGTTGGGTCTTAGAAAGGAATGGAGTTATCTGTGTGATGTAGTTACCAATGTCTTTTCTGGTAAAATCAGTAATTTTCATTCTGTCAACATTTCTATGCTTAACATGCTTTACATGCTAGTTACTGATAAGTTCTTTAACTTTAGTGATCTTGTTTTGTTTGAGTTGGGGTTTAAGTTAGGGGAGTTAAATAAGAGGGGTAAAAAGGTTTATTATGCTAGATTTTTAATGATGATTGCTGACCACCTCTCGGAGGATATTGTGCTTGAGAACCCAACCAACAAATTAGATTGTTGGGTTCAAGAAAGAAAAATTATTGTAAATTTGAACAGGGGAAACCATCACAAAGAGGTGCCACTCTTCTATTTCCCTGTAATGGAAGCACCTCAGGTAAGTGAGATAATTTCATCTATCCCTACTCTTCCAGCCTCACAAATTTCTTTGCATTCTAGTGTAGCCATGGAAACTATGTCAATGACCCAACAGTTGCCTACCAAATCCAAAATTTCAAAAACAAAGACAAAGAAAGCCCCCTCTGCTGTCTCTCAAAAAATGTCAGTTGCAAAATCCACCAAATCTAAAGAGGGGAGTATGAAGGTGGGTAAGTTAGGTGAGGGACAGGGTGAACATAAAAAAAACCCTAAGGATAAGGTTGGAGAGGTGAGTATTTCCCAGCCTAGCCACACTGCAGTTTCCCAACAGACGGCAGTGCTTAATAAGGACATAAGCTCATTGCTAGTTACATCCTCCCAAAAGGATGTGACTATTGAACAAAGCTCTCAGCCAAGAGCACAGGCCAAAAGGGTAAGGGACACAAGCTCACCCCAAACCTATACTAAAAAGAAGAAACTAAAAACCCTATGCACAGGGTTCACACACTGTGCAAACGGGTGCTGAAGACACAGTCACTGCACATTTTCAAAGTCAGTTTGATGTGGCTCCAATAAATGTGGAGTCACAGCCAAAATCTTTAAATATAGAAGCACCTCAAACACCAATTCTCCCACAAACTCTCTGGATGTGGATATGATCAACACATCAATTCCTGATTCCCCTTCTTTAACTCTGTTGGGGAAGCCAAAAGCTAGTGCAAGTGAGCATCATCTTTTGGATGATTTATTGGCTCACTTGCCAATTCTTTCAGGAACTGTTGAGACATCTGTACAAAAATTCTCATCAATCTACACATAGTCCATAATAGTTTCCACTCCAAACTCATTTATTCTTACTCTCTCGATGGATATTGTTCATCCGTCGAGTAGTGATTGTATCCAGATGGATAAGCTTAACAACAGTTATCCGTCGGATAGTCAAACTGCTAACCAGACGGATATCCCTTATCTGCCGAATGTCTCTGCACAGCTTCAAATTTCATCAATTATCTTAAGTGTAGAAGACTTAGTGGTAGTATAATCACTCCTAGGATTGAGGGAAGAGAATGTTATGAGTGAGAGTCTGGGTTGCTCCCAGGAAAAAGGAGAGGAAAAGAGTGAAAATATGCAATCCAGTTCTTCAGGATTGGAAAAAGAGAGTGTGAGGAGTCCCACCTTAGATGGTGAAGGTGAGGGTGTGAGGGTGGTGAGCCAAGGTGAGACCTTGATGCAACAAAAGAGAGATAATGACATAAATGCAGGTACAGGAGATATAAGGGTGGATGTCATTGCAAGTGAGTTAATGAATATCCAGGATGCAGACAGGGAGGTACTATCTCAGCAACCTCAAGATGTTATAGATTCTACCTCCCTTGATGCTGAGACATTTACTCACCCTGTTCTAGCATATCAACTTCTAGCTGAACAGGGCAATGACAATACAGAAAGGCTATTCAACTTGGTGCACACCATACATTCAATGCTAAGAGCAAAGGATGCCATCACAGCTTTGCCCTCTACAGCTGGTGATGTTGATTATGAGACTGGTAGTTCAAAAGATTTCTTTGGAGGTGAAGGTGGAGATAGTGAAGAAGAGCCATTGGACATAGGGGGAAAAGTAGGCTCTAGTTCAAGATCAGGCATGCTATCTTGGGCATTTTCCAAGAAATGTGATGAATATCACTTCAAATCTACTCCCATCCAGCTAATCAGTCAAACACAGTCTGCACTTCAATCATCCACAAATGCTAGCACGAAGAAGCTTCTGCAAGCACATCTTGCTTCTCTCCAACTACATCAAATTCAAGGCTATCAACAAACTCTCAATGTCTCCACTCTCAGACAGGAAATTGGTGAACTCAAGAAAGACTTTTCTGAGAGATTGGAAGCTAGACTTCCAGGGACAACAGTTACAGACATCAAGAGATAGCTCAAGAAAAACTCAGATCTTGCCACCAAAGTTGATGCCTTGGACAAAAGAATGTTTGCTATGGAAGCATCTCTTATAACAATTCATCTACACCAAGCTCAACAAACAGACTTGCTTCAAAAACTGGTGGCTGCACAAACCTCCTCCTCTACTCAGCTTGATGATAACAAAAAGGGGGAGAAAGAGAGTTCTAGGAGTGAGGGGGAGCAAAAAGTGCTCAACATTTAAGTTAGCAAAGTAATTATGCCTACAATTACTATCTCAAAGCCACTAGCTAAGGACATTATTGATTTGATATATGAAGCAGCAGCCAATATAAGAGCAGCTGAAAAGAAGCAGTTGAATCCAATCAACTGGGAGAAAATTGATGAGGATATTCAAAAGAAGTTTGGGCTAGTAAAGAAGCCAGAAAAGTCAGCCATTCATCACTCTCAAGTCAGGAAAATCTCTGTGAATGAAATGAGTATGAACTATCTGGAAAGAGGACAGTCATCTGCATCAAATCTCCAAAGGCTGAAGTACTTTTGAAGCCAAGGGTGAAATATCCAAAATCATCACTAAAGAACCCTTTGGATACAGTGTATGAGACACCTAAGCCTGATGAGAAGAAACTGTTATCAAGATCCATTGCCTTCTACAAGGATCCAACTGATTCAGCTTTGAAAAGGAGAATTACTAAAGTTTTCAGGAATGGTAAAGAAATTTGTGCAGTGGCTGGACATCCTCAATTTGCTAAAGCAAAGAGAGAAGAAAAGGCAAGATTGGAGCAAGAAAAGAAGCAAGCTGCTCTAGATGCTAAAAAGGTTAAACAAAAGAAAGAGCAAGCTGCTATCTTGGCCAAGCTACAAGCTGTGAAACCAACATAACAAATTCCTGCTCAGCCATCTGAAATCACTGTATCTCAAGATCCAAAGAAGCAAGTTGAACCACAACAGAAGAAATCTCACAGATACAAAGAATTGGCCAAAAGAACCAAAAGGAAATTGAACTTTATTGGTAAGGAATTGGAGGATCAGTTTCCCAAGGAATCCATTCCAACTACAACTCAAGCATCAAAACCCTCAGTGGTATTTGAAGACATTAAGGTGGTGGATCCTTACAGGAACATTCATGGGGAACCTATTGTGCCTAAGGATGAACCAATCGACTGGGAAAGTCTACCAATTCCTGACTTCAATTTGCTAATCCTTTACAAGCCAAAGAGAACAAAGTCAAGAGCAGTCAAGAAAGTGAAGATGTCACCTCTCAAATCCAAAGCTCAATCCAAAGTCAACAAGAGAGATTACATGTACTTATGTGACATCAAGGAATTCTCTGATCTAAACCTCTATCTAGATGAACTGGAAGAAGTTAGAGGGATTGATGCCTACAGGAATCTACCTAAAAGGTTAGTTTTCAAGTACAAGGGAGGAAAGGAGATTCAATGGCCACTTCACAGGATCCTTCAAGAAAGCCAATATGTGCAGATAAAGGTTTATTCATCATTCAAGAAGAACTTTGGATTCAATGTAACTGCAAGAAGACTTGTTCTAAAGAAGATTGAAGAACTGAGGAGTATTAGAGCTAAAGATGCACTCCTAAAGACTCTAATTATTCCTTACACAGGGAGTAGAGTGCATCTAAGGCCCTACTGGCTGATGGAGTTCATGGATAACAAAGGAGTTAGAAGATTTTTCAGATTAGAAGACCAATTGAGCATCTCTAGCAATGAGACTCTTTTGGAAATGCAAGAAAAGCTAAATCTCTCAGAATCTGATGAACTGGAATTCCATAGACAGCTCCAAAATCAGATAGAAGAAAACAACAGAATGCTTGGAAAGAGATCCAGATCTTCAAGGAATTAGATTAATCTGCTCAGGCTAGAGGAGCACCTTGAAAATGACTGTGAGCTAATCTTTGTGCATTTTGTTATTTGAAGCACTTAACAGTTTCATCTACTTACTTTTAAAGTTATATTTTTAGGGTGTTTTGTTATCATCAAGTTTCTCTTAATTTATGGCTACAATTCCACTAGACATAAATTGGGGGAGATTGTTGTGGATATGTTGTAAATTTGATGATTTCATTAACAAAACACCTTAGTAGATTTTACTTAGTGAAAAATGTAGCACTCGACGAATAAGGAATATAGTCCCGACGGATGACTCAATATAGTCCCGACAGATGATGATTAATTATCCATCGAGTGAGTAGCTTGTGTAATAATGAGTCTGTAGCACATTTCTGTTGGATTTTTAACGCAGCGGGGGCATGGCAAAATACTTTTACACATACAAAATCCAAATAAAAGCATATAAATCATGAATAAAAATTCGAGGGATCGAATCTAACCTTTTAAAATAATTCGGAGACAACGATCAGAGATCCTTAGCAGTTGCTCCTCAAGTGTGAAGCACTCCACCGGTATCCACCAAGAAAACGATGTTAAGGAGGAGGAAGGAGGTGGAGAGAATTGGGTTTTCCAAACTTTTTGGGTTTTCGGGTTTGATGTGGGTTCGAATAAAATAGGGTCTATAATAGTGTATTTATAGGCAAATTTTTCAGCTGAAATTTTCCCATAAATATTATTATTATTATTATCCCATTTATTATTCTCATTAATAATTAAAACACCTTTTAATCATTAATCCTTTTTCTAAACACTTTAGAAATAATTCTCTCTCTTGATTTAATTTCCAAAAATTAAATCCTTTAATTAATAATATTAAGAACTTTTCTTAATTAATTTATAATCAATTAAATCTCATTTAATCAATTATTAAATTTTCCAATTAATTATTTATTTCCATAAATAAATAATTATTAGCCATTATTAATTAATTCCTCCACCATTAAATCATTCTCTTTTTTATGGTGTGACCTTGTAGGTTCAATATTAAGCCGGTAGTAGAAATAAATAATAATAAAACTATTTTATCATTATTTATATAAATTCTCTAATTTATTAAATATGATTAATCAATTAATCACATTTATTCTATATCGTGAGTGATGTTTCTCAACATATCGCGACTATCCGGATAATATGAATTCACTGCTTAGAATACCAAGAACCTGTCAGTGAATAGTTACAGTACAATAAACTCCTTCTACCCTACAATGTCCCGATTAAATACAAGGCATGGATCTCGTGTCAAGCCTATCTAATTCAATCACTTGCTTACCATTTACTATGCGTAGTTCTATGCAAATTAGAAACTCATTTCTAATTTCATTTACTCTGGCCAGAGATTCCTGAACTAGCATAAGTGGACCAACCTTGAACATTCGCTTCCTTCACTGGAAGGGGTAGATCCTTTATTGATCATACACTATCTTCGTGTACAAATTCCTATACCCAGAAAAGCCCTAATAATTGTCCCTGGAGACTAAGAACTAAACCAAAGCATAGTTCAGTGTACACAAGATGACTTTGATGACCTCAAGTCTAAGGATACTTGTACAACTATCACTAAGCGAACAACTGCTGACACGTGAGTGAACTCCATCAGTTGTTCAGCTAGGCGAGTCATGTTCAGTGAACTTATTCTATAATAAGCACCTACATACTAGCTATAGTGTCACCACACAAATGTCTATGAGAACAGACATCCTTCATAATGAAGCAAGCATAGTATGTACCGATCTTTGCGGATTATTAATTACCAGTTACTAATCCTATGACCAGGAACTATTTAAGTTTAGAGTTATCATCTTTTTAGGTCTCACTATTATGATCTCATCATAATCCATAAAAAGCTTTACTCTAAACTATGGTATATCTTATTTAAACACTTAAATAGATAAAGCCCGTAATAAAAACAATACAAGTCTTTATTAATATCAATGAAATCAAAACAGATTACATAAAAGTTATTCCTAAATCCTTATACATGATTGGACTTAGGACATATTCCTTTCAATCTCCCACTTGTACTAAAGCCAATCACTCTGGTATCTAATACCCATCTCATCTTTATGACGATCAAAGTGACTTTCAAAAAGTAGCTTTGTGAGTGGGTCTGCTATGTTGTTATGTGTGTCAACTCTAATTCAATACAATACAAGAAATGTTACCGCGCTCCCACTAACCCTTTTTGTAGACGCATGGTTCATCTTCGTTTTTGATAAAATCAAACTCTTTGATTGTCTCATCAAAACGAATGTTCCATCTTTCGAGAAGCCTGCTTTAAACCACATATGGTTCGCAACAGCTTACACACTAGGTTTTCATTTCTCTTGGAAAGAAAGCCATCTGGCTAATTGCCAGATCTCATAGTCGTAGTAAGCAGCATTCGCAAGCAAAATCCGAACTGATTTTAACAGGGCTACAGGTAAAAGGTTTCATCAAAGTCAATCCATTGCCTTTGTTTGAATTCTTTTGTCACAAGCCTGGCCTTAAAGGTCTCCACCTGGCCATCTGCTCTAATCATTCTTTTGTATCCCGTATACATAAATTTATTTCTGAATTTCATGGCACTATGCCATTTCTCTGAGTCAACACTACTCATAGCCTCATTATAGGTCATAGGGTCGTCATCATCAATGATCGACAACTCATTGTCATTCTCAATGACAAGGCCATAATACCTCTCAGGTTGGGGAGACACTCTCCCTGATCTATGAATGGGCTGTTCCACAAAAGGTTGTTCAGTCAGAACAGGTGTTTCCACTTGATCCGTAGTAGTTTGTGCTTCTTGAACTTCATCAAGTTCAATTTTGCTCCCACTGTTTCCTTCAAGGATAAACTCCTTTTCCAAGAAGGTAGCATGTCTGGAGACAAACACCCGATGATCGGTGTAAAAGTAATACCCTAAAGTCTCTTTAGGATATCCCACAAAACTACATTTTACGGATCGATATTCCAGCTTATCTGGGTCAACTTACTTGACATAAGCTGGACATCCCCAAATCTTAACGTGTTTAAGACTCGGTTTCCTTTCTTTCCATATCTCATACGAAGTTTGAGGAACAGATTTTGGAAGGCACCTTATTCAGTAAATATGCTAAGGTTTCCAATGCATAACCCCATAGGAATACTGGAAGATTTGCATAGCTCGTCATGGACCGAACTATGTCTAACAAAGTTTGATTTCTCCTTTCAGATACCAATCTGGAGGAGTCCGCTGGGAGACTATACCATTTACTTTGAGATAATCTAGAAACTATCCATTCAAGTATTCACCACCTCGATCTAATCGAAGAATTATAATACTATGTTTGGTTTGTTTCTCCACTTCATACTTATACTCTTTGAACTTTTCAAAGACTTCAGACTTGTGTTTCATCAAACACATATCCGAATATAGATCTATCATCTATGAAAGTAATGAAGTATGAAAATCCACCCATGGCTTGCTTAGACATTGGTCCACATACATCTGTGTGTACCATTCCTAGCAAATTTGCAGTCATCTCTCCATGTCTACTAAATGGAGACTGCAGTGCCACTATAAAGTGAGATTTTCATCATCCCTTTTCTTTTATTAGTTTGTTCAATCTGAAGTAAATTATGTCACATATATACAGACCATTATTTAAAGCACCACATCCATAAAGAATATTATCTCGAAGAATAGAACATTTATTATTCTTAATAATAAATGAAAATCCATCCAAGTCTAACTTGGGAATAATATTCCTCACAATCGAGGGAACAAAATAACAATTATTTAAAACAATAGTCTTGCCCGTAGGCATATGTAAATGAAATGATTCTACATCTTCAGCAGCAACTCTTGCTCCATTTCCCATCAGTAGAATCACCTCCTCTTCCTCAAGAGTCCTACTTCTCCTTGGTCCCTGCAACAAATTGCAGATTTGAGAACCACATGAGGTATCTAATACCCAAGTAGAAGTTTGATTTAATGGCATATTCACTTTTATCATGAACATACCTGAATCAGAAGCGGTAGTCTCACTACCATTCTTCTTCTTCAATTCTGCAAGGTAAACCTTGTAGTTCCTCTTCCAGTGCCCCACCTTGTTACAGTGAAAGCAAACAACTTTGCTCTTGGGGTCTTCAGCTTTTGGTGGAACCGGCATTTTCTCACCTACTTTCTTCTTCTTGGAAGAGTTCCTCTTCCTTTTCTTAGGATTGGAACCTTCACCAATTAGAAGAACAGAACTTTTCTTAGGGGGAAAATTCGATTCCGCAGTCTTCAACATGTTGTGGAGTTCAGGCAGGCTGACATCCAACTTATTCATGTGAAAGTTCACAACAAACTGCGAGAACGAACTCGGAAGCGATTGCAAGACCAAGTCTTGGCTCAGCTCCCCATCCATGGCAAAACCAAGTTGTCCAAGACGTTCAATCAAATTGATCATCTTAAGTACATGGTCATTCACAGATGATCCCTCAGACATCCTACAACCGAACAGCTCCTTCGATATCTCATATCGAGCTGTCCTCCCCGCCACATCATACAACTCTTGTAGATGCATGAGGATAGTGTGAGCATCCATATGCTCATGTTGCTTCTGTAGCTCAATGTTCATGGAAGCTAGCATGATGCATTGAGCAACATTTACATCATCTAACCACTTACGATACACAACATGTTCATCATTATGTGCATCACTAGCAGGTTCAGTAGGCTTAGGTGAGTCAATCACGTATTCCAGCTTCTCAATCCTGAGAACAATTCTCAAGTTTCGAAGCCAGTCAGCATAATTAGGACCAGTCAATTTGTGAGCATCTAGTATGCTCCTGAGTGATAGTGCAGAAGACATAACGTATATTGTAAATCTGTAAATGATAAACACATAACAACACTTAGAAAATATTCGATTTCATTTCAAAACACTATATGAATCGGGTCTTTATTCATAAGTGGCTCCCACTAGTTTTCCTAATTTATTCAACCCCCTACGTGAAAAATTAAGCATTCAAAATGCTAGTGGGAATAGGGATCCTACATTCCATTACACAACCCCGGCTGTGGCACGAAACGCCATGTAATGTTCAATAGGCAGACAACTCTTGTCAATTACATCTAATGTTATTCCCTAATCAAACTTTAGCCTCTTGAATAATTGAGTCACGGCTGTGGCACGACAAACTCAATATTCTAAGTCAAGTCTAACCCAACATTCCGTACAATTGAATCAGTCCCCAAAGGCCCATGGCTGTGGCACGTAACGACCTTTAGATTCTTATTCAATGTACACATCTCTATGTAATAGACAAGTATTTCTTATTTCTAAATCAAAGCCCTCGGCTGTGGCACGAAACGACAATGATTCAAAAATAAGAACTACTTTCTATCATGTTGGAAGGCTATGACCGACACAAGCCCGTTCTATCATTGGCCAATTACTACTTGATATTATTTAATTTTAGAGGGATTATATTACGTTACAATCATAATCATATTATAAAGAAATTCTTCCTTTTAAATTAAATATTTCAAATCAATAATCAATAATCAGATGATTCCCAGATCGGGTGGAGCATTTTCAAGAGGCGTCACTTAATAACCCTTTCTTACAGATAGAAATCTGTTGTTGACAGAATCATCCTTTCTCTCATATCGAAAATTCATATTCAATTATGTGTTTCATAAACACAAGAATCTCATGATTGTATTCATAATATTATTATTAAGGTTATGAAACAATTTCACTATACTAGGTTGTCTAACAAACGCCTTATGTTTATTTAAGTTCACCTAAATCTATCATCGCATGATAAACTAAGCATATATCACATATATAAACATGAATAAACATCAAGGTAGGCATGTTATATCATCTAGCACATTAGTCTAAGCATTATATATCTCTATGTATCACATGAAGCATTTAAAAGCAATTAAAACAGTCAAAAATATCTTTAAAACACTTCATGGAAATATAAACAGTTCAAAACTTTTATATAAACTGAAATTGATCACTCCATTAGATCCGTCTTGGAAAAACGAATCCAACGGTATATTGCACGCCCAAAACGGAGTTACGAAACTCCCAGAAAAACAATTTTAAAATCAACAGACTGGCTGTAACGCATTACAGGAACGCGTTACAAGCCCTGTAACGCATTCCGGTAATGCGTTACACCCCTTTTAAGCCATTAAAGGGTGTAACGCATTCCATGAATGCGCCACAGGTGTGTAACGCATTCCCAGAATGCGTTACACCCTTTTTTTTCCGCCGGCTGACTTTTCTTTCTCGGTTAACGTGCATGTCAGACCACCTGATCTTGTCTATCTTCCATGCAGCAGAGTTTGTACAGAAAGATAACAGATATATATACATACAAACAATTCATATATATATATATAATTATTTAATTACGAATTTTAATTGTAAGAACTTCAAAAATTCATAATAAAAAATCTATACATCATAAAATTATGAAAAAAATACCCAGACGATCTACAACACTTGTAGAACCCAGATCAACATTCAAAATTATTCTAAGAAACGATTTCTCATCAGACAAAATTAAACCATGATATAACTTGTAAAAATCATAATTAATTTATACAAGCATATAAAATTCTGAAATTTTTACCACAGATCTATATGCATACAACCTATGCTCTGATACCATTGTTGGATTTTTAACGCAGCGGGGGCATGGCAAAACACTTTTACACATACAAAATCCAAATAAAAGCATATAAATCGTGAATAAAAATTCAAGGGATCGAATCTAACCTTTTAAAATAATTCGGAGACAACGATCAGAGATCCTTAGCAGTTGCTCCTCAAGTGTGAAGCACTCCACCGGTATCCACCAAGAAAACGATGTTAAGGAGGAGGAAGGAGGTGGAGAGAATTGGGTTTTCTAAACTTTTTGGGTTTTCGGGTTTGATGTGGGTTCGAATAAAATAGGGTCTATAATAGTGTATTTATAGGCAAATTTTTCAGCTGAAATTTTCTCATAAATATTATTATTATTATCCCATTTATTATTCTCATTAATAATTAAAACACCTTTTAATCATTAATCCTTTTTCTAAACACTTTAGAAATAATTTTCTCTCTTGATTTAATTTCCAAAAATTAAATCCTTTAATTAATAATATTAAGAACTTTTCTTAATTAATTTATAATCAATTAAATCTCATTTAATCAATTATTAAATTTTCCAATTAATTATTTATTTCCATAAATAAATAATTATTAGCCATTATTAATTAATTCCTCCACCATTAAATCATTCTCTTTTTTATGGTGTGACCCTATAGGTTCAATATTAAGCCGGTAGTAGAAATAAATAATAATAAAACTATTTTATCATTATTTATATAAATTCTCTAATTTATTAAATATGATTAATCAATTAATCACATTTATTCTATATCGTGAGTGATGTTTCTCAACATATCGCGACTATCCGGATAATATGAATTCACTGCTTAGAATACCAAGAACCTGTCAGTGAATAGTTACAGTACAATAAACTCCTTCTACCCTACAATGTCCCGATTAAATACAAGGCATGGATCTCGTGTCAAGCCTATCTAATTCAATCACTTGCTTACCATTTACTATGCGTAGTTCTATGCAAATTAGAAACTCATTTCTAATTTCATTTACTCTGGCCAGAGATTCCTGAACTAGCATAAGTGGACCAGCCTTGAACATTCGCTTCCTTCACTGGAAGGGGTAGATCCTTTATTGATCATACACTATCTTCGTGTACAAATTCCTATACCCAGAAGAGCCCTAATAATTGTCCCTGGAGACTAAGAACTAAACCAAAGCATAGTTCAGTGTACACAAGATGACTTTGATGACCTCAAGTCTAAGGATACTTGTACAACTATCACTAAGCGAACAACTGCTGACACGTGAGTGAACTCCATCAGTTGTTCAGCTAGGCGAGTCATGTTCAGTGAACTTATTCTATAATAAGCACCTACATACTAGCTATAGTGTCACCACACAAATGTCTATGAGAACAGACATCCTTCATAATGAAGCAAGCATAGTATGTACCGATCTTTGCGGATTATTAATTACCAGTTACTAATCCTATGACCAGGAACTATTTAAGTTTAGAGTTATCATCTTTTTAGGTCTCACTATTATGATCTCATCATAATCCATAAAAAGCTTTACTCTAACTATGGTATATCTTATTTAAACACTTAAATAGATAAAGCCCGTAATAAAAACAATACAAGTCTTTGTTTATATCAATGAAATCAAAACAGATTACATAAAAGTTATTCCTAAATCCTTATACATGATTGGACTTAGGACATATTCCTTTCAATTTCTGCATACACCTTATTTAGATTCTGTAGTAGCACCCAAGTCATGTTGACTTTAATTAGATTTGCAGAATAGGTTGATCAATTGTACATAGTTGATATCTTGTAATTCTGCATAAATGAAATAAAGTCAAGTGCCAGATAGCTACCCGACGGATAAACAACAATGCCACTCGACGGATGATCAACAAGGCAACCCGACGGATGATCATGTACCCGACGGATAATCAATTTAAACATCTGTTGACAGTGATAATCAACTAGGTTTTAGAGAACAAAGAAGCATTGCCATTTCCATGCTATTATGAAGATATTCAAAGATGCTGGAATAGAGTAATGAAGCAGCATTGTATTAGACTTGATAGGTTTTTTTTATTATCTTGTCTTACTACTTTGTAATCTTGGTGATATATAAACCAAGAAGTAGCAAATATAACAACAATAACAATACTAAGAACATTATCTCAGAGAAACAATTGTAAGCTGCATCCTTAGCGTTTCTCTATAAATTTAGTTGTTCATATTTGTAAGCAGCTGTGAGCTAATCTTGCTACACAGAGTTCTCTTGATATAATATATATCTCTGGTGGATACATTCAAATCCACCAGAAAGTTTTAAAAGACTTGTATTTTTAATTACTTGTGTTTTGATTTTACTAACTTCTTATTCCGCAATTTACAAATCAAACACTTATATATTATTAAGATAGAACATTTTATCTTTTTGAAAAAAGTTCAAGAATTCCATTCAACCCCCCTTCTGTAATTCTTGTTGCATTGTTAGGGACTAACAACACCCCAACTCTAGTTGTTATTTTAACCTATTCAATTTTCTTAAACTATACCTAATAGTCTAACTCAACTCTATATGAGTCGAACACTCTCGCGATATAGATATATACCCAAAATACCCTTTTTATCCTAACTTGTCTCAGGGACTAGATCCTGTAGCTCTAATACCAACTTGTAATGCCCTCAATCTCGGGGTTAGGAAATGAGGACCCACACACCAATAAACTAACAATAAATAAGCATAAACTCCGATTAACTATTAAAATGATCTATACAGGATTAAGTTTGAGACAAGATTACAACTACCAACCAGCTAATATATATTACAACCCAAAATAATATTTAATTTACACAATCGATTTCGACTTAGAACCGACATATAACCCATTGCATCTTTACCACCTTCCAACTACTGCACGTGCTCACACTCACTGCTACCTGCTCTGGCATCCGGAAACCTATGACACGGTAGGGACTGCCAGGAATGCTCATGTGAGCTGAATGCGTAAGTATGGTCATCTTCTTTCTTAACTGCCATGGTTAGAGCAAAGCAAATATATATGAGCACAAAATCTCAACAAGTAACTACATAGCAGTTCTATAAAGCAATAATAATAACAATAGCAAAATCTGAGGTATTCTACTTTTAAATCTCTAGGTGGCAGATTTCTATCTTTGGCTATACTAAGGTTATGAAGAAAGGTTTGAGCTTTAAAGAATCAAGGATTAAGATAGGGTGAAAGCCAACATTCATCGCAATTCAATAGCAGGAGAATCATATCATAAAGGCATAATAGCATCATGGACAAGATATATGGCATCATGTTATAAACATTTATAATCAAAACAACTTCAAAAACTTCATTTTAGGATGCTACGGATTACAGCCGGTGATCAGCCGTGAAGTAATCCCGAACCTCACTGGGTTCTCAAATATAATGGGATCCCTAGGCAATATTTAAGCCTATCAATTGGTGTGAAAGGGACTTGCGTCTGAGTCCAATCCACTAAATCAAGAAAATATTCTTTTGTTAAAGAGCAATTATCTTTTATAAACCTAATGCCAGGGAGAAGTTACAGGGATTCTAAACAATAGGATAGAAATTATCAGTCGAGGATTGGAGTTATGGGACTCTTATCAGAAATTGGATTATCTTCTCACAAGCGGGATCATCAAGGATGAGTACCAATGATTCAACAACTAAGGAAGATAGTATTGAAAAAGAGTTATAACGATAATCAACAAAGGTAGGAGTGTCTGATATCAAGTGTAGTACATGGCTTACATATAGTTACAAAGTTTGGATATGGAAATAAAAGATAGTTATCAAACAAAGGTAGTTCAAGGAATTGGAATTATAAGAAATGGTCAATATAGGGAATTATTGAAGCAATACCAGAAATCAAGTTCGAGATATACAAGGGAATTAATCAACAAGGCAAAGGTATTCAAGTTAATGAAGAATTGAGGTTAATCAAAATGTTTCGCAAGGAAATTCATAAAGGTTCTATTAGGATTTACGAGATTATAGGGTGACAAAGGAAATAGGAAATGTAATAGGGTATGAATCAATCAAATTGTTATAAATGGGATGAACATGATCCAATAACAAGTTACCACAAGAATCAATATTAGGGTTTCTCAGAAATCAATAACAGGTTTATCACAAGTATTAAAAAGGATCACTACTTTATCATGGCATTAGCAATATCAATTAATAAGACTAGGCAGAGTTACTTGCCTTAAATCGCTTTCCTGCTTTACTGAAATTAAAACTGAACTACTGAAGCTGAACTACTGCCACTTAAGTTTCCTTTCCCTTTTCTAGCTTGAATGCCTCCACTATTTGAATCTACAATCCTGAATGCCTCCGCTATCTAAATCTACAATCCAAAACATAATCCCTATTTAGATACTTATTCGCACATGACTTTCCCTGAACGTCTAACGATTATCCCAACTCGCATTAAAGCTTAACTTATATACATGAGTATAATCACAGAATATTCACATAGCACATAGTAGTATATACTTATATACTTAACTCGTATATTCAAGCATAATCATAGAGTACTCATATAACACATAGCGAGTATATACTTGTATACTTAAATATATATCTTAACAAAACAATCACGATCTAAATAACTCGACAACCAAACAACTATTCCTTCATTTTTAACAAAAAAATTTGAGCCAAAACAAATGGTACCAAGCCAAGAAATCAACATGCAACCACTTAACTTGACATGCAACTAACCAAACATCTTTTAAACACCAAATCAATCTTACAAAAACCATATAATTATAATCTAAAATCAAATTGACCAAACAACTTGAATCAACCCTTTTTAATACCATATACCATTCGACTTTTTCAATAAAATACAAAAATTTTATCAAATATCGACATGCAAGGTTCCATTTACAATTTAAACCTATTTTAATCCATTCCAAACAAGAACACTTCTTGAAATCATTTCTTTTAAACCAAAAACCGAACCAAAACATTATTTTTGAACAAAATCTTAACATGCATAAATCCAATCATTTATTCCTTTGAAAACCGAATGAAATCCATGCTTTTAATAATCAAAACTTAACTTATTTATACTTATCTACTCACATATTCAATATAAACCAAATTCTATTTCCAAATTAAACAATGACCCAATTAATAATAAAACAACTTGTAGAATCGACATGCAATCAATCAACTCAACATACAATACTCTAAATCACAAATCCTACTTAATTAAACTCATGATCTAATCATTTAACCCATTTTATTTCCAAACCAAACAAAATATAACTTGATTATACTTAAGATTTTACATGAATGCAAGGAAAACAACTCAAAAACAAAGGTTTATATATATATATATATATCATCAAAACCAATCGAACATTGAAAAAAACCCTTTTGCATAACTCATTTATTCGAACCGAAAACCAAATCTTTGAACCAAAACCCTTTGTTAAATTTTGAATAAAAATCAAAATCCCTTTTTAATAGCAAAAATTCGAACCTACCTCCAAAACAAATCCAAGAAAATTACACAGCTTATGTACTATACTCTCTCTTAAGATCATACACTAAGAAATTGTTTTTTCTTAGATATAACCAAGAGATGTTGATGCAAAAACTTTCTTAAACAATTGTATGCAAAAAATATATGAATAGGGGATTGAAAATGATGAAGATCAATGGAAAGATTTTTAAATTCTAAGTAGATTTTGGTGTTGCATGTAGGAGAGAGAGAAAGAGAGCTCGGTGAGAGAGAGAAGAAGAGAGGGGGAGAGAGCCGAGAGAGAAGAAGGAAAGGGGAGAGATGAAAAATGATGTGAATGAAGTGGTGGTAGAAATGACAAGCCTTTTGTTTGATTCTCCCATGTGCTTATATTAGTGGAATTATAAAATTACCAACCTACCCTTCTCTCACTACTAGCACAAAATGCATGCAAGGATGATATGGTAATTTGGTTAAGTTGAAATGAGATAATGGGGTGGTTAATGACACAACTACCCTTCGCTTATATTGTGAGTGGAAATGCATGCAAGGGAAATTAGGTAAACTGATAATTATTAATCTAATTAATTATAAAGAATACATTTTATAAATAAAACCATAAATCTATAAATTATAAGAGTGACATCATAAAATAGCTTAGAATTTTAGGAATTTAATAAAATCAAATTCAAAATTTATAAATAAAAACAATTTTAAAACTATTTTTCTTAAAGAATTAAAATGCATTTATAACCTATATAAATAGTAATTAATGCACCTCTTGTTTCCTAAAATTCCAAATAATATCATACAAGCATATAATCACATAATCATGCACATTAACATAGATTCGCATATCACGTATCGTAATGAAATATACTTAATCATAAAATTTTCCTCTTTACTAATATTCATTCTTCGCATAACCGGTCGTGTACTAACTAACGGCCCGACGTTGAGCGTTTTCGACTACGCTTCACAATCATTCTCTTTATACCAGCTAACACGTCAAACTGGAATATAATATTTATTTAATTATTTCCATTCTCACATAATAACACATAATTCACATAATTACACTTTACTCACATAATTCATTCGCGAAAATTCCCAGTCGTTACAACCCCCATCAAGATTTGTATCATCAGCACCTTTCAATGTCAGCTGCATGCATTTAGATTTAACTTTCACCCTCTTTTTGGCATCATCACCAAGTAGTAGGGTAAGAATCAGGTCCATTGAATTGCTTACCTCAGCAAGTTGCCCAAACAATTTCTCCTGATTGGCCTCCAATCTAGCCTGATTGGCTTCATTTTTAGTTTGTCTTCTGTTTCTGAATTTCCTTACCATTGGTTAGCTTTGTGGTAAAAAAAGAATCTCTGTTTGATTAATTTGAGAAGTAGTAGCTTCTTGAGCTGTATGCAGAGATCTGACCAGAAGAGTAGATGTTTTCAGATGATTCAGTACATCAGAATTCTGAATAGTCTTTTTAGCTGTGTCCAAGTGAGTAACAGCATTGTGCTTGGATATAGGATATGAATCATCCTTCCACTTTATATTCCAGACTTTATTAAAGAACTCATGTGCATTCTTAGCATCCAGCTCTTTTAACTCCTGTTGCCTGACAAAGGTAGGCATGTTTTCAGGGAAAAAGAGTTAATCTATATTCTCATTGTTGTCCCCATCATCAGACTGTCTCATGACCAGATTCTTTATCATCAACTGGTTCTTGAACTATATGCTGAACTTCACCTCTAGCATTTAAGATAGAATCAGAAATTGGGGTTGTATGTGATCCAGCTTCCTCATAAACTTCCATGCCATCAGCATTTAACTCCATATCTTCAAAAATAGTAGACAATTGAGGTGGAGCTTCAGTATTTATTTCCAAGACCTCAGTACCCATGGAGTGCTGTGGTGAACCTGCTATGAATAGATATTCATGATTGGACTATTTTGCATCTACATCTTCAGCAACAACAAGGAGAATTTCAGGTGATGGATTGATAGAGTGAGTGGACTGCAGGAAAGTATCAGTACTTAGACCTGCAGGGAGATTATCAGCACTTGGTACATCAAAGTTTAACTGAGGGTCTACAGACTATTATTTAGCAGTTGTTTATTTTATACTCTGTGCACCTATAAAATATAACAAGTAACACTTAATCTCAGTATTCTTTTAAAGTACTCTCACTACTCTTCACACCACACAACTCATAACTTTTAATAGTTAGAGTTTTCTCACAAGGATTACTAAATCTTGACTCTCATCTACATTTCCTTTTTCCAGGAAGGATCCTGTCTCTCTTAAATTCTATTATTCTCTAAATCTTTTCATAAAACTCACAAAAAAGGCTTAGATAAATGTGCAATCCTACAGAAATAAGAGGTGGCTAAAGAAAGGTGATTTGTGGTCATACAACTAGAGGTAGTCCTTAAATAAAGGTCTAGATATAATCATACCAACTGGATTTATAACATGCAAGATAAATGCTGATAAAACAAAATCAGTATTTAAAGTAAATGCTGATAAAGTGAAATCAGTATTTATACCTTGTCATTCTGAAGATTTAGCTTCTGTACAGACATTCTGTGGAGGGACTGATAAGATATATTTAGATGGTGGTGATGGATGAATTATGCCTTCAACATCTATAGCCAATATCACTGCCTCAGGAGTTAATCCTTTATTGCAACTTTGATACAATGGTTCTTGTGTGGTTGGAGAATCATGAGTTGCTGGATGACTTTGACACCCAGGTTCTTGTGTACTCTTCTCCACAATTGCAGTGTTTGACTCCTGAACAGGCTCTTCATGAAAAGCAACTATCTGATTGAATCTTTCAGGATCTATCTTCTGACAGAAGTCCTTGATTTGAGAAACTTCTAAATAAATTCTGGCAGCTTCAGCTTTATGCCATTCTTGAGTGGACTATTCATTCAGAGGCTCAATTTCTTCAATATCTGCTACACTCCTTTGAAGTGCATGTTCTTGTTTGACGGATCTAGGGAAAAGACCTTTTCCTTGTAGCTTCTTGAGAGTCTCTTCAACTTGCTCATGAGAGATTTCTCTTTCTTTTTTACTCTGTAGCTTCACAGGAGAATTAGACAATGTCACAGGTGCATCATGGAGTGTAAGCACCCTGTGTCTCCTCAAAAATTTCCTTTTTGATTTTAATCAGATTCTGAGCATTATAGACTTTGGTCAACTTCCTTTTCTTTGACTTTGGGTTTGTACCAGAATTAGTAATTCTGGCACTTTCAACAGCATCAGTAGTTGTGCCCTCCTCAGTTGGTAGAACAACTGGTCTAGGAGATGAATCAGATGTTAGGTTTGGAAATTTGGAAGATAAGGTAGCATTATCCTTATCATCATCTGACTCTAATCCTGCAAGCACAAGATTTCTATTGACATATTCTAAAGGTTTAGAAGATTGAGGAGCTTGTGATGCATCAGCTTTTGGCTGTGCTACATCAAGATTTGTAGCCCTTTTAGCCAACTATTTCTTTCTTTTGAGAGATACCTGAGGTGGCTTCTATTTGAGGTTGTTTTTGTTTTTGAGGTTGTGTTTGGGTTGTTGTGCTGGGGTGAGCTACAGGGGGGTTCCCAATAGTGATTTCCTGTAGTTGAGCACCCTGTATGTTTGGAAAACCATAAGTCATAAGGAGTCTTGCAATGAGAAAGTTCCTGGCAACTAGTGCAATCTTAAAGGAGCTAAATCATCCTTCTTTTTATCTTGTGAAATGAGATCAGAAAATGTCCTTTTTGTAAGCTTAAATACTGACACAATTTGGTTAGTGGGGATAGGGGTATCAGGGAAATAGATATTAAAGATCAAGTGACAGAATCTAGCATAATATACAGTATTTCTATCGGCAGTTAATCTATCACCTATAAAAGATAAAACTACTCTACCAAAGTCATAATTTGTACCATGAATTAGAGAATACCCTATCTATTGTGTCATGATGGGCAGAGCATCAAAGTTTGAAGATTTATTGTTGAAGGCCTTTATGATGCAGTCAAAGAAGAAATTCCATTCTTTACTGAGCCCATTCCTATTCAATTGACCAATGTTCTTCAGGTCCTTGTTATAGCCTATCTCAGTAAAAAAACCTCCTCATTTCAGTATCTCCCATAAATCTAGTGTAAGAGGTATGAGCATGCAACTGTAATGCATCCCTTACAGTTTGATGAGTAACTATCCTTTTCTTTTTGTCAAACTCCAACACCAAACTTGGAGTTCCATTGGCACCTCCATCATCATAGACTCCAGTTTTCCAGATAGAGAGTACCGGTCACCTGAGATTGTGGGTGGAGCTGTGAGAGCAAACCCAATCGTACTGGTTCTGAGAAAGTCCTGAAAGATGTGAAAACCGATATTCACACTGTTGTTATCCAGAATAGCAGAATAGTTATTAGTCACAAAATTTTCACCACCATAGGTAAAAGGTTTTGGAGCAACTGGTGAAGTCATGTTGATTTTGCAATAAAAAATTTCAAAAAAAAATTAGGGTTTCAGTGTTTATGGGTGAGAGAGAGAGAGAGAGTGAATTAGCAGAGAAGAAGATAAAAGATATGAGATTAAGTGTTAATTTGAAATCAGAATTCAATTTTGTTTAACAAATCACTCCACTAACTCAGAAATGTTTCAGTTTAGTAGGACACGTGGCAGCTTGCTATTTACTGTAAAAACAATCATGGAAACGTGTAGTAAAGTTAGTTTCTGCGCGCACAGTTTCCCAAAATAGTGTCTTGTGTATACTCAAACATTTTTACTTATCCTCACGCCATCAGTAAAAAACTTTAATCATGCAAAATTACACACTAACATATTTCTTCACCACTGTAATTAAAATAATTAAAATACTGATCAAAACAATATTTGAATAAATTCAAAAATTATCATCAGGACTTAAATGACCATCAGAGTTTGACCAATATCATTATTTAATCTACCATTATCAAGATTTATCAGTCAACACAAGTTTGACCAATATCAGAGCGTATATAGATAATTAGAGTTTAACATGCAGCTACTGGATGGGATTAATAGAAGCTAATTACATGCTTTCATAACATCAGAGTTTAACACTATAATCCGTATTTAAAAAATACTAATACATAATAATAAGACACCACACTCTAATTATCAATAGTTATTCCTAATTATCAGAGTTTGAGAAATGTCCTGATATCATTCCCAATTCATTTACCAGTCTGGTAAAGGTAGCTTCATAGAGAGGCTTGGTGAATATATGTACTAATTGCTGATCTGTTGGAATAAAGATCAATTTCATTGTACCTTCCATCACATGCTCCCTTATGAAATGGTACCTAATGCTGTGTGTTTAGTCATTGAATGTTGTAATGGATTTCCTTTCATTGCAATAGCACTTTGATTATCACAATATATAGGAATTGCAAAATACTCTAAGCCATAATCCATTAACCGATTCTTCATCTATAGAATTTGAGCACAACAGCTTCCTGTAATAATATATTCAGCTTCTGCAGTTGATGTGGAAATTGACTCATGTTTCTTTTTAAACCAAAAAACCAACATGCCAACAAGAAATTAGAAGCTTCTAGAAGTGCTTTTCCAGTCTATTTTACATCAAATCAGCATCTGAGTATCCAGTTAGCTTAAATTCTGAATCTCTAGGATACCATAATCCAAGATCAATGGTGCCTTTGAGATATTTAAAAATTCCTTTCACAGCTAATAGATGTGGTTCCCTTGGATCAACTTGGAACCTTGCACAGAGCCAGGCAGCATACATGATATCAGGTCTACTAGCAGTCAAATATAGGAGTGATCCAATCATACCTCTATAGTTAGTTATATCTACTGATGAACTAGTATTTAAATCTAACTTGGTTGCAGTGGCCATTGGAGCTGTTGCAGTTGAACTGTCTTGCATTCCAAATCTTTTGAGCAAATTCCTAGTGTATTTGTTTTACTTGTAAACCCAGAAAATAACTCAATTAATCCCCCATCACACTTATTTGATATCTTGACTGCATTAGCTTTGCAAACCTCTCACAGAGTTTATCATTAGTAGAACCAAAAATGATATCATCAACATATATCTATACTAATAACAAGTCCTTACCATGGTATTTATAAAATAATACCTCTTGTGAAACCACTTTTTAATATATATAGAGCAAATGTTTCATACCGGGCCATTAGAGCTTATTTTAGTCCATAGAGTGCTTTATCCAGTTTATAGACATGATGAGGATATTTTGGATCAATGAACCCTGGAGGCTATTCATCATAAAATTCCTCTTCAAGTTCACCATTAAAAAATTCACTCTTCACATCCATTTGGAACACTTTAGACTTCATGTGAGCAACATAGGCTAGGAAAATTCTGATTGCCTCAAGCCTTGTAACTGGAGCAAAAGTCTCATCATAATCAATGCCTTATTGATGTAAATAGCCCTTTACAACCATTCTTGCTTTATTTCTTGTAATGATGCCCTCACTATCAATTTTTTTTCTGAACACCCACTTTGTACAAACAACTGATCTGTTATTTGGTCTTGGCACAAGAGTTCGTACTTTGTTCCTTTCAAATTCATTAATCTCCTCTTGCATTGCTATAACCCGGTCAATATCTTGAAGAGCTTCTTCCACTTTCTTTGGTTCAACTTGAGATAGAAAAGAATGGTAGAGACATTCATTTCGAGTGGCTCTTTTAGTTTTTACACTAGTATCAGGATTTACAATAATTAAGTCAGGTGTGTGTGTGACTTAGACCATTTTCTTACAGATGAGAGTTGACTTCTTGAAGTAGAACCTCCCCCTTGATATATAAACTATCTAGTATCTCTTTGACTTTTACCACTATCATTTCCTGATGCTCCCCCTAAATCAGTATTTCCAGTGATGTCAGTATTTGATCCATCGATATTTGAGGAATCAGAGTCTGATGAATTATTTAATGATGTTCCTTAATTTGAATCACTTGTAGAAGACTCTGAGTTAGAATCATGTTGCCCCCCCTCAACATGTGCTTCAATATTTGCAAAATTTCCACTGACATGTGGATCATCAGAGTTTAGAGTGATATTAAAATTTATTATATCAAGATTTATCTTAATATTAGGATTTAACTGTTCAGCATATGGTACTTCATTTTCAAATCTCATCTGATCATGGTCATCTGCATCTTCTAGACCTGTGATTTTCTTGTCATCAAAAGACACATGTATAGATTCCATGATTATCTCTGTTCTCAGATTATATACTCCGAAAGCTTTTATTAAAAGTGGATAGCCAACAAAAATGCCTTCATCAGCTTTTAGATCAAATTTAGTAAGCTGTCCTGGATGAGTTTTGAGAACAAAACACTTGCAGTCAAAAATGTGAAAGTACTTCAAATTTGGCTTCTTTCCCTTCACCATCTCAAATGGTGTTTTACCATGCTTGTTGATCAATGTTGCATTTTGAGTGAAGCAAGCAGTTTGCACAGCCTCATCCCATAAGTACACAGGAAATCTTGCTTCCTTTAGCATGGTTCTTACAGCTTCCATAAGAGTTCTATTCTTTCTTTCAACAACTCCATTTTGTTGTGAAGTTCAAAGAGCAGAAAATTCTTGTTTTATCCTCTTGTAATTACGAAACTCTTCCATAAAACCATTCTTGAATTCAGTTCCATTATCACTTCTGATAATCTTTACATTATATGTTGATCCTTTTTCCAGTTATCTCACATGATCAAGAAGAATGAATGGAGATTCATCCTTGGTGTGCAGAAAGTACACCCATGTGTATCTTGTATATTCATCAACAATTACAAGTGCATACCTCTTTTTGGAAATTGACATTACATTTACTGGACCAAAGAGATCAATATAAACTAGATGATATGGTTCAAGAATAGAGGATTCAATTTTACTCTTGAAATATGTTTTCCTTTGTTTGGCTTTCTGGCATGAGTCACATAAGCCATAAGGAGTAAATACTTCATTAGGCAATCCTCTTACAAGATCTTTCTTCACAAGTTTATTGATGTTGTTGAAATTAAGATGAGAAGTCTTTTATGCCAGTTCCAGCTATCTTTCACAGATGTTCTGCTCAATAGAAAAACTTTTGATTCATTAGTATTTGTGGAGACTCTGGCTTCATATAAGTTACCATGTCTTACACAAGTCATTGCAATCTTGCCATCAGACTTACTGACAATTTCACAATGTTCCTCATAAAAGTTAACATGGTAACCTCTATCACATATCTGACTCACACTGATCATGTTATGCTTGAGTCTTGCAACCAGCTACATTTTCAATGATGACATTCCCAATTTTGATATTTCCATATCTCAAGCTTTTTCTAAGTTGCCATCTCCATAGAAACATTTGGGTCAACCTTCTCCTTAAATTCTGTTAGCAGGGATTTATAACCAGTCATGTGTCCTGAGCATCCACTTTCCAAGACTAAAGAATTTCTCCTGTTACCCTGCAATCAGTATTTAAATCAGTTAGTATTTTTAAGGACCTAGACTTGCTTGGATCCTTCGGCCTTTTTAAATTTGTTAACATATGCAGAAGAAGACTTTATATCAGAGCTTATGTTAACATTCTTACTATCAGTATTTACATATACAGACATAGATTTTTCTTTATTTAAAGAGGGTTTCAGTTCATAGTAATCATAATATAAAGTGTGATACTCTATACATGTATAAATAGAGTGCCACACACTACCACAATAAAAACAAGGATTCTGTGGTTTATATCTAACTGTTCTATTCCTAAACTCTGATTTGGGAGGAACATTATTTATCTCCTTATTCTTCCTGCAAGAATTAGCAAGATGATTAGTACTACCACAGTTCAAGCATGTATTTCTAGGTGCATTGGGAGCAGTTACATAATTACCATTTTTATTAACACCTACTTTACCATTCCTGTTTTTCCTAGGCTTTTTCTCCTTGTCTTTCATGTGTGATTCCTTCAGCTTTTGCTTAAGCTATTTCTGAGACATTAAACCAATATTTACTGTTCTTGTGTGAACTTGTTCACTCTTATCAGTATTTAAGTTTTATTTAGGTGCTGAGGTTGAACCTACCTCAAAAACTGACTTAACGGCATCAACACTTGAATTAAACTTAATAGGCTTCATCTGAACCTTGTTTTGTATTACCTTAGTATCAGTATTTATTGGTTTAGTTCTCTCAGTTTCTTTTCCCTTTTTTACCAGAATTAGATCTATTAGCATATCCTAATCCTGATCCCCAACAGCCATGTTTTAAAATTATCTGTGTTGTTTTTCCTGAGTTAGTCCAAAGCTTAATTGCCTCTCTTTCTTTAGCTAACTCCGTTTTTAGATAAGCATGTTTTTCTAATAGTTTTTCTGTAACATAAACATCATTATCTATTTCTTTTTGAATTTCTAGCATGGAAAATAACTCAATTTCTAGGTGATCATTTCTTTTCTTTAACTCAGAGTTTTCACTATTAATTATTTTTTTCTTAAAAGTTTGATCCCTATAACTAACATGCAGAGATTTAAGAAATAATCTTAATTTATAGATATCATCAGTATCAAAAGCAAGTGTGGTTTGAGGTACCTTTAATTCAGCATTATCATCCTCATTTTCAGCATTTGCCATGAGAGCATAATTAACACCATCATCTGAATCAGATGAATCATCCCAGTTTTTCTTCTTTGTGATCAAAGCTTGTTTTTCTCGGCCTTTAGTTTTCTGCAGTCAGCTGCAAAGTGTCCAATCCTATTACAGTTATAGCACCTTTCCTTTGACTTGTCAAATTTTCCAGACTTTGATTCCTTCAAATCAATATTTCTTCTATCATTCCTCTTATCAGAGTTTGAGGAACTGGAACCCTTTCTGAAAAACCTTTTCCTTTTCTTGAAGTTCTTGTAGACCATCTTCTTGAAGCTTTTAACCAATAGAGCAGCCATTTGTTTCATGTCTTCATTGTTGTCAAGATCACTATCAGAATCCGATTCACTTTCATTATTTGAATCTCATCAGAATTTGAAGACTCAGTATCGGACTTTGCACTCATAGCTTTTCCTTTGGAGTAACCTTTTCTCCTAGCTTTCTTTTTTAGTTTCTCTTCAACTCTAAGTGTAATTGGTCTTGATTTTGATCCTTTTTTCTTGATTCTTTGCTCCATCTCTAGTTCATAAGTCTTCAACATGCCATAAATCTCATCTAGAGATATTTCCTCAAGTTCATAATTATCCCTTATTGATATGACTTTAAAGTCCCACTTTTCAGGGAGTGCAAGTAGAAACTTCAAGTTTGAGTCCTCTAAGTCATATTCCTTGTTGACAAGAGATAAGTCATTCAACAGCTTTTGAAATCTATCATAGATCTCAGTTAAGGACTCACTGTGTCTTGAGTCAAAGTGCTCATATTCTTGAGTAAGTATTGTGCTCTTATGTTTCTTGATAACAGTAGTACCTTGACACTTTACTTCTAAAGCACCCCAAATTTTCTTTGCTGTCTTACATCCAATAACCCTATTGGACATAACACTATCAAGACTATTATGCAAGATATGTCTTTCTTTTGCATCTTTCATAATAGATTAAAGATCCTCAGGAGAATAGTCCTTCTTATCTTTATCAACCATCTTTTCTTCTTGGCCAACAACAACAATAGCTAGTTTCATTGGCCTGTGAGGACCATCATAAATCCTTCTTAGATATTCAGGATATGTAGCTTCCAATCACATGGCCATCTTAACCTTCCAGATTGGATATTCATGAATCTTCAAGATTGGAAGTTTAACATCCTCATATCTGCTCATATTATTGTTGATCTGTGGTGTGGCTGGGTGGTGGTGGATTTTGTTGTTGTTCTTTGTCTGCCATTAAAGATTGAATTTTAGATTCTAAACTATATGTATATCAACATCAGGATATGATACCAATTTTTAGGTCTGTAATACAACTGTAAGGGGGGGGTGAATACAGTTTATGCAAACAATTCGATAAAGCTTAACGAAATCAATAGTTTTTATATTAATCAGATAAAAACTGTTACACAAGTACTCTCTCAAAGGATGAGCAATTATCCTTGAGAGATGCTAGGTTATGTGAAAGATATAACAATTCGTAACACATAAAGTGTAAACCTAATCCGTTCTTATATAATGCACAGTAAAGGAATCCTATTCTATTACAATAAGGAAACCTACTAGATATCCATGTATGATTGCTTCTGAAATAAAGTCCCTCACCGCTTTTATTTCTGCAATCCCTTTCCTTCTTGGATATCTACTAAAGTGACTAAATCCTGATCGACAAGTGTTGATCATTAAGTACTGATAGGCAAGTACTGATGACGTCACCTTCAGTAAATCCTGATATTAAATACTGATAATAACTCTTGATAATTTATATCCTGATATCATCAATTATATCTAACATAAAAGAATTTGAAATCAAAAATATGATTTTGAATTAACTATATTTATATATATATATTTAAAATATTTAAAAATAAAAACTGAACAATCCCCCACTTGAATTATTTTTTTAAAAAAGGTCCTCCAATAAAGAAAGAAATTTTTGAGCAGTCTTTAAGAAATAAAGTCACACATAAACAAAGGTGTCTAATGACTTTAACATTTGCGTAGTGTGACAAATCCACGATTTACCAAAAGTGACCCGAAGTCTTCAATTCTATCAGGAATAAAACCACGCACAACCTTTCAGGATGTAGTCAAGTATCCCGTGCATTAAAGGCCATGCAAGTCTATCCCAGTATGTGAATGCTCTAGAAATTTATGCCCAAAATTTCATCGGAAGCGGCCCCCACTTCCACATCCATATTGGCGAGTTAATGAAAAGTACTCCTGAAGTAAGGTACTTCCTCCAAATACAATATAGATCTCATTCAGAGTTTAAATAAACTTAACCTAATTTCATTTCAGGAAACATGCTCTCCTTGCCATTGATTATGCATGTTCTTCACAATATCACTTGCTGACTTGTTATTACCACATTAAACCTACTTCTTGAGATCTCTAGCCAGTTAGGTTGAATTGCTGTCATGAGTGACTACTCTAAGGCAATAGTCCCACTGAAGTTTTATGGACTTTCTCTCTAGCTAATCTTTTTGTCAAATTATCTGCCAAATTACCATCAGACCGTATATAATCCACTCTTATAGAACCTTTAGAGATATATTCCTTAATAGTATTGTGCTTACGACGTATATGTCACTTTTTACCATCATAATAATGGTTCTGAACTTTTTCTATAGTCGAGTACTATCGCGGTGGATCACGACAGATAGAATCAGTCTTTTTATAAAGGAATCTCAATCTGGTTCTTCACTAGCCATAGTTAGTGCTATAATTTCTGCTTCCATGGTAGATTCAACTAAGATAGTTTTTTTCCTTTTATATCCAAGAAACATCTCCATTAGCTATATTGAAATATAGCTACATGTTTCCTTGGAGTCATCCAACAAGGTATTCCGGTCAGCATCGCTATATCCTTCAAGGACATCAGGAAACTTGCTATCATGAATCCAAGATTCATGGCTTTCTTGAGGTATCTCATGACCCTCTCAATAGCATGCCAATATTCCGCACTAGGTCTATTAGTAAATCTTCCCAACAAGCCCACGACATAGGCAATGTCTTGTCTAGTACTATCAGTAGCATATCAAAGGCTCCAGATAATACTTGCGTATTCTTGTTATCATACACCATAGCCTTGGCTGATAAATAACTTAACACTCGGGTCATATGGTATACTTGCAGGTTTACAGTTAAAGTAATTGTATTTGTTTAAAATCTTCTCCATATATGGAGATTGATCTAAAGAAGTCCCTTCATTAAACTTGTGATTTTAATACCAAAGATTACACTAGCTTCTTCAAGATCTTTCATATCACAGTTGAAGCACAACAACGATTTCACTTTGTTTACTGCATGTATATTTGAACCAAATATCAACAGGTCATCTACATAAACGCAGATAATAGTGCAAATGCCATTTTCAGACTTATGATAAATGCATATGTCACTTTCGTTGACACTGAAATCATTTGAAATAATAGTTTTTTTCAAACTTCTCATGCCATAGTGTAGGTGATTAATTAAGCCCATACAATGTCTTCTCTAGTTTGCACACCTTCTATTCTTGCTTATAAATCACAAAACCCTTAGGGTGATCTATATAAATTTCTTCATCCAGTTCACCATGTAATAGTTTTAACGTCCATTTGATGAATAACTAGATTACGGATTGCAGCTATAGAAATAAAGACTCTAATAGATGTCATTCTAGTGACCCGTGAAAATGTGTCAAAAAGCCTACATTTTCTTTTTCACTAAAACCTTTTACCACTAGTCGTGCCTTGTACCTTTCAACAATACCATCGAGTCTTAGTTTATACTTAAATATCCATTTACATCCTACCAGCTTGCAACCGGGAGGTAAATTAACCAAATGCCATGTCCTATTGGATTCTAATGGATTCATCTCATCATTTATAGCTTCTAGACACATGTCGGCATCTATAGAGGTCATGGATTCTTTAAATGTGGTAGGATCTTCTTTTAGAATATAAGCATAGAAGTCAGGGCAAAAAGCTTTTTTAACTCTAGCTCTCTTGCTCCTTATCGGTTCGAAAATTGAATCATCAATGTGTTCCTTCTCCTTTAACAAAAGAGTGGCACTAGAAGATGCGCCCCCACTATTTCTTAATTTAAATCAAAATTTGTCTTCATAAAAATCAGCATCAACTGATTCCACTATAACTTTTGCATTTAAATCAAAGATTCTATAAGCTTTGCTTTTAAAAGCATAGCCTACAAATACACACTTATAGGCTCTACTTGCTAGTTTGAGCATCTTAGGATCAGGTATTCGAACATAGGCTAAACAACCCTAAGTCCCAAAATAGGTTATGTTTGGTTGCTAATTATTTAGAATCTCAGACGAGGAAATCTTACTTCTTAATTTAGGTACTCTATTTAGCACATGACATACCATTAGTAGGATATCATCCCACCAATGAGATGCAACACCAGGATTCAACATTATGCTTACCACTAATTGTGTAAGAGTTCTATTCTTTCATTCACCTTTACCATTCATTTGTGGTAAGTAAGGAGCAGATATCTCATGAATGATTCCTTGAGAGACATAGAACTCACTGAACGAGCTTGATTCATACTCAGATCCTCTGTCACTATGAGGTCTCTTTATCCTCTTATTATACCGAGTCTCAATTTTTGTCACAAATAACTTAAACATGTTAAATGCTTCACTTTCGATTCTCATAAGATATACAAAAATATAATAAAAACAATCATCTAGAAAAGCTATAGAGTACCTTTTCCACTTTGGATTAAAATCCCATCTAATTCATATATGGCACTATGTATTAGATCTAGTGGCTCAGATTCTCTATTAATTTTTATTGATTTGTAAGGAGTCTTCGTAATTTTTGCTTGACTGCAAAATGCACATTTATCAAAATCACTCATACACATTTTGGGAATTAACCCCAAGTCACTCATATTTTTGATGCTTCGTTTATTAACATGACAAAGTCTATTATTCCAGGTATTATAATCGGATGAGGTATAAACTAAATAAGAAGTTTTAATAACTTCAACATTCATATTAAATGTCCCATCAGTGGCATATCCACTTCCTACAAAGGTAATATTCTTATAATAGTATACTTATCAACTCCTATAATCTGAGTAAATCCTACTTTATTAAGTAGGAAACCAGACACCAAATTATTTATCATCTCTGAAGTGTGCAAGACATCTTTCAATAAGAGTGTATTTGCAGAGGTAAACTTGAGCTCCATATCTCCAATACCGAAAATGACCGTAGTGTTGTAGTCACCTCGTAGCATCTTTTAGTTTTGAAGGCCAAGTACGTTTTGAACATACTACGATCATAGTAAACATGACGCAGGGCACCCGTGTCTATCTACCACCCATCTATTCAGTCCATAAAGTTAATTTCTGTAATTATAGCCACAAAAACTTTTTCTAGTGATTCGGATTGTGATGGAGCTTGACATCTCATATAACACTTATATGCTATACATATACCGGTTTCCCGTCGTATATTCGTAGAAACTTTTTGGCATCATTTTAAGGTGGTTACGGCTTCTCGATAAATATTCTCTTGGGTGCTACTTTTAAAATTTCATAAGATTGTATATATACTGATTTTACATCGGTAATTGGGAACTTAAAATATTGGCTCACCGAATATTTCTTTATACCTTTCATCTTGTAATACATCTTACTAAAGGTGTCCCACAAATTCTTGATCGTCTTACCCAGAATAAAGAAACTAAATAAACTATTATATATATTAACCATATTGCACACAAGATAATTTGCTAACCAAAAGCGAGCTAAATGGCAATATAAAGGAGGTACATGAATCTCAAGAACTAAACTATTCATGGCATATGCGTCAATTAAATATATAAATATATATAAACCAATAGCATGTGAATAATATGCAGTATACATAGAAATCATTTATTTAACTGTAAAAATATGCCATAAAAATGTCTTAAAATTGTTGGAAAAATTGTAGTAATATTTTTTACGGTTCACAAAATACTTTTTTTAAATAATCAATAAAACTATTTTACAAAATTTATTTTGTGTAAAACTAAATAAAAAATGAATATACCAAATTTTCTGAGTTAAGTCACGGAACCCGCTTTCTTTAAGACGTTTCGTGCACCACAGTTGTATTTTATCACGTTCCCCCAGAATAAAACGGCCGAGAAAATTTTGTATTCATGCGATAAAATTTTGCACCAAATATCGCTCATTCCACACCCTTGACTGCTCAAATAATTTATCAAAATATATAACCAAAAAAGTGAGATTGCATCGATTTGTAAATCAGTTCGTAAGTAAACAATTGTCTCACTAAACAATATTCTAACACCGAAATAAGGATGATAGATGTTGAAATCTTTTACTAATACTATATAGAATATATTAGTATCGATCTCAACAAGAAAAACCGAAAGTAGTATTGCCTTATAGTAATGACGTATGGAGCAAGAGATTTAAAAAAACAAAGCTTATATTAGTGTTGGAGGCCCGTATAGGAAGCTTGTTTTCTACATGGCCCAATGACATAAAAGCCTATATATGGAAGACCAACTCGAAGGAAGCCCAAGCAGCTACCTAATTAATCGGTTTAAGGGGCGTCCAAAGCTGAGAAAACAAGGATTATACCACGTTCTCCCCCATCGTCCTAAGTGCACTCAACTAACCACCAAAGGTGGAGAATAACTAGTATAAACATTGGTCCAGTTTTGCTCTTCGGAGATAGACAATTTCATACACTTTTTGGGTACTCTTACAATGCTTGTACGTTCCATCTTATTCACGAAAAACCAAATATTGATTCTCACATCAGAAGTGAATCGAGGGAAAATCCTCACATTCTTCTACTTGCAAGTCCGATCGAAGACCGTCTGTGCAGAAAATTGTTTCCAACAATTTGATATAACCAAAATATGGGGACAAGAAAAACAAAACTTATATTGGATATAAGCAAAATATGGGGACAAGAAAAATATAAAATGAGAACTCTATATAGGTTATATAAGAGAGGAAAGAAGAGAGAAGAAAATGTCTTGCTCTCAACTAAGCTCCTCTTTAAGGATGTCTAGATTCAATGAATTAGACGACACAAAGGAGGAAGATAAGGACCACAAGACAAGCCTCCATCCACTCAAGCCTCCCATCATTCCTGTCCCTCGATAACTCTACCGTTATACAATGAACATGGACAAGAATTTGAAATTAAAAATATGATTTTGATTGAAGTATAATTTTATTCTTTTTTGTAAATAATTCATTAAATAAAATCTCAACATAATACCTATTGACTTTTGTAATTAAAGATTGTGCTTTCAATTCAAAAAACTTAGATATAATTATTTTTATGCCAAAGGTTCATTACATGAAACAGAAGTTTTCAAAATCAACAATATTAATATTATTAATTTATTAACAATAAGCGGATTTTATTCAAAACCACAACTTTATTTACAAGAAAAAACCACAACTATTTCCATCCTAAAAAAATCACAGTAGCCTTGAGGTAGAAACTCCTCTTAACTCCCTTTGTGATCATGACAAATGCACGAGTCTGGGTCACCATTCTGAATTAATCCCTTTGTATTCCCAAAAAAGAAGGTCTCCATCCAATTTCCTTAATTTTTCCAATGATGAAAATCATTTTATAACACTGGAAAATTAGCATCCCCACCTACTCTACATCTAAACAACTACAAAAGCTGGTTGATCTGATTGTGGAAAAACCCTGACAGAGCACCATTTTGCATGGCTCTGTTATTAGTACTGGAATTTTTTTCATTAACTTGAATGTTGCAATAATCTCATACTAGTGGATCACGTCCTTTTGTGGCTTGTCTTAAAGACTAAAGGCACTACTATTGATATCATCTTCGTGATATCTCATTTGAAGGGAATTCTCGTATGTGCCATTGATATTAGCATAAATATTTAAGTTACTATTATTAAAGCCAGCATACCCTTGGTGTGGCGCTTCTTGTGTAGGCATACCTGAAATACCGAAGAGTCTTTTGTCCAACACATTGATATCAAATATATTATCATTGCCCTGAGTACTACTGTTGTTTAGATGAACATACTGATTCGAAGGCAAAAACTTGGAAACAGGAGAAATAAGGATTGTATTGCCTGAGGGGAAAGAATGTGCGCTTGTTGTGGTATTTGAATTAAAAGCTGTCTCATTTTTTGGATAGTTTGGGATGGTTTCTTCCAATATAGTTGGTGTAATTGAACTTGCAGCATTTGTTTTACTGGTCTGAATTTATTCATTTCGCAATAAAGGCATATGATGGGTCAGTCCTCTGCTACACGATGTCTTGTGGGTCATAAAACTGTCCGACCTGTAATATATTGAATCGTTAGAAAAAATTATAACACAAATTTTTAGTGTAATCATAAACAAATGAAGATAGGAATAAATTATGATTTTGAACTTATTAACCTATATTGTGCCATAGATTATATAGTATATATTTTTAATAATATTCTTTAAGTTAAATATAATTGCATATATATTAAGATCAAAATATTGAACATTGACTTTCATCCTCAAACAATTAGGAATTTAAAGTTATATCCTCGCACAATGCATGAATGTTTACTTATAATTAAAAGTTATAAAATAGATCCCTAATTTATCTACATTTGCAATTACAATTATAATGATAATAAATCTATGATTATCCTCTGTATTTAATTTTTTGCAATAAAAATAATTTCTAACTATGTATATCGCTTGTATATGATGCAAATATACACAATTTAAACAATATATCTAGTAATGGGCTTATGTTGTAGTTGAGGAAGTTATTTAAAAATGGAAACAATTTACCTTGAAATAACAGAGCAGCAGACGCACGCATAATCTTCGGTGCCGCAAATTTTTAAATGTGCTTTAAGATCCCCTTCAACAACATACGTCTTTTCGCATTTGGTGCAGTTCATAGTTTTTTCACCATATTTTCATTTATAATGTTTTCTCAAGTTAACAATATCGGATAATGCATTGTGGCGATCATGATAAACACAAGTTATTATAGGACACATATATATCTTGCGCTTCTCATCATTATTATTTTTGATAGGAAGGTTGTTACGAACATATAAATTATATTGTGTACTCTTCGATGTATTAACATATTTTGTTCTCTGCTAAAACTCTTATTACACAACTCACAAGGGAACATAGGAGTTTTAATAAGTTCCTCTAATGATAGTGCAATAACCTCTATAGTGTCATCATCTGCGTAAAAAAGAGAACAAACTAGTTAAAATTTATCATTTTGATGAAAGTTATTAATAATTACTTGCATGAAATTAATTATCATTTTACTAGATAAAGATATATTTTTTGTATGATTGCCTGAGATCTGTTGTCGCCTTCTTTTTCTACGGGCATGGGGAGGTGGTGGAGGTAAAACTGAAGTACTAGTAGCCATTGGTGCACCTTTATTGAAACAATTATGCTCGAATTGATCTATTTTGGCGGTCGACAGTCGAAATCTAATATATGGTAGCAGCTTATTTAATTAGATATATATTTTGTATTAGTTATGTTGGAAAGCTCAGATCTAAATCTAATTGATATTGAACTCTACGTTTTCTTTTAGATGAGTTCGCTGATCAGTGGTTTGATTTATATTGGAGAAAGAGGGCTCAAATGTAAAGTTATAGTTCGTGATAGTGCGTAAGCTATCTACCAAAGAACCTTTAAAGATAAGAACAACATTAAATGTGCAGTAATTAAATTATTATTTCTTGGTGCTATCTCTTTTCTTTCTCTTGACATTAATATAATCATAAAAAAACTCAAAATAGTGATAGATAATAAAGAGATGATATAGTGATATTATTTATTATTAAAACTAATATGTTTGTATGTAGCCTCTATCATATATTCTGATGTACATATATATATAGGGAGATATGTGTGAAAAATTCGGGGATCGGGGCGGGGTCATGGATTAGTGTCTCCCCGCCCCGATCCATGATCCCGAATCGTATTTTAAATAAAAATAATATTATATATATATAAATACCTCAAATAAATATTAAAATATATACAATATATTATTATTTTCAATTTCTTATCTCTTAAATGATTAAGTTTACTTATCGTGGTACTATTTCATTATAATAATATTATTTTTATTTATTATTGATACTAGAATTTAATATTAATTCAAACTAAGGTTAAAAATGAATATTAAATTTTAAAGAAAATCTATATATTATGATTTACTATACGAATTTTTATTGAAAAATATTATTTACAGTTTAATTTTATTAAACGAAAAAATAAAGAAATTCCCCGAATCCCCGCGGGGATCCCCGTTTCCTGTTTGGGGAGGGGATCAGGAAGTAAAATAATCCTCGTTCAGGTATCGGGGCGGGTTCGGGGATCGGGGTTGGGCTAGCACTCCCTGACCCCGAAGTGACCCTAAGATCATCCCTAGATATATACATATTTGACATATATTGACTCTTTCAAGATCTCATGCAGCAAGTTCTTATTATTTCATGACCAATTTTCTTGAAATTCACAAGTTGGCAGAAAAAACATAAAATTTATAATTTAGGTACCAATCATTTCAACATGAAGACTAGTTATATCAAGTAGCTCAGCTACAAATATGTAGATTACTTATGATTAATATATGAGCAGGTCAGTTTGCAATTATTGTGTAACGGGTTGGGTATCCATCATATCAGATTAATTTGTTATCCATAAAATATCTTCATATAAAAGGCAAGATGAAAGATTTTTTTTAATTTCGTATTTAAATTTTGATATTATGTAAGGTTGTTGTTTTTATATATATATGTTCGCTGTAATTCAAACGCAAAAATACACGCAAGCGCACGTGATCACATGTAGTATAAGATATAAGTCAAGTTCATTCCCACAGGGACTAGTTTAGGATAAGTTCAGATTATGCATTTATGCAACAATGTATAATTATCATTCACAGCTAAGACAAGTAACAAATTAGGTTGATTAACTACTAAAGAGATTATACTAGAAAACTTAAACTAAGAGATTAAAAGTAATTTACTTATATGAGAATAAAACATGGGATTCTAAATTCATTAAATACTTCATTCAAAGTTTATATCTTTAACCTTAGCATGTGATGGTGCTGACAACTAATCAGATAACATGAAATTAGTATACGCTAACTTTCGTTATATGTATACCCTACTACTAAGCATCCATAATTAAGATAGAAGATAGCAGACACCAATTATGCTTAGTCCCTATATGTCTATAAAGATTAAAAACATAATGGTTTAAGGGCAAGTTATCTATCGTGATTACATAGGGTGAATAAGATGGTTAAAATTACCCACGAATTATGCATGTCAGTTCATACATAAACCTATGCTAGCATGGAAAGTTCTAAACCTCTATATTCATTGTCACTTCAATAGAGATTAACAAACAATCTTAGATGTTAGCTACGCATCAAAGATGAATAATCACAACCAAACTAGGAAATCATAAATCACCACACACTAAAGATTATAAAATAATTAACTATTGAAATCCATAAATAAATCCGTTAGAACCACATGGCAACGATTAGTTCATAATCAAACTCATCATCACCATGGGTTCTAATAAAAACATGATAATAAACAATATAAGAGTACTAGGGTTCAAAGACAAATCAAAAACAAGCATCCAAGTATCAACTATATTGAACAATATAAAAGTCTTCTTCTCCGTAGCCTTCTTATGCTCTCTAGGTCTTCTCAATGCTCTCCCTTGGCTCCTTGTTATTAAAAACGACTTTTTATTGGTATATATAGGCTTCTGGACGACCTGGGCTTTCAAACTCTCAAAATCGTACTCAAAACAGGATTCTGGCCCAGGCAACCCACGCGGCCGCCCCACTTCTCGCGTGGGCGCGCGCTCACTCTAACAAACTGGCACGGCCGCCCCGCTTCCTGCGCGGGCGCGTCGTGCCTCAGATCTTGGACTTCTGCATTTTCTTGTTTTGGCTGTAATTTGAGTTCCGTTCGTCATAATTTGATGATTCAATAGTCTACGCGAAGCTATCAAGATTCTCTTCAACTTGAGAATGTTCCTGACTTCAGAATCTGACCTCTTTTCAGCATATTTCCTTCAAAAGCTCATTTATTCATCCAACTAATGCCTATAATGCAAAAACACAAAAACACATCAAAAATATCATTAACTTGAGTTCAGAATACCAACTTAAGCCTGTAATGAATCATTCCAAGTGGATATAAAATCCACTTACCAATATTTATATATATATAAATATATATATAGGTTAAGATCCAGGAAGAGCCATTTAATCAAGAGAACAAAGAGAATCCATCATATACGAGTGATTATCATGAATAAATATTAAAATAAAAATAAAAGACAATTGCAGTTTTGTGATTATTCTAAATATCGGCGGGCAATATATTACAGTGTACATCTATTTACTTTGGCGTATTTTGTTAATTTTAGAAATAATGACAATTTCTTGTTGATTGATACCAATCACAATCAGCGTGCATATGGAACGATTTGACCCATAATAGTTTTGTACAATAATACGATTGTGTTCATTCAGTACAGCTCCATTACAATTTAAGGAAAAAGAGATCAAGAATAAATGGAGAAAAACAGTATCTGATAGAGAACATCAATATTGCTGATGTGTAACTATTTTAAGAGTTCTCATTGTTTTTATTAATTTATCAAATTCATGTATGTGTTTTTATAATTAACAGTGTATATTAAATTTTGTTTGTTATTTTGACAAGATTTAATTAGTGATCAAAATATTCAACAGGATGAACTTGTTGTAATTCGCGCCCTTTTATTGAGAATGAACACCCTATTCTATTCATCGATGTACTAACTAATTTCTCCGATAACCAGAAAAAAATGGGTGAACAAGCAAGATTTGGGTCATTGTTTTTAATACTTTAAATTTTAAGTGTTCTTTGTGATATGTTGCACGATTTTGTGAACAAGTTTTGTTTCGATTCCACTAAGTGTTATATTATATGTTGTATCTTAAGTGTTCAATTAGGTTCCAGTTGAATAATAAAGTTTAGTTTGTGTATTGGAAGATTCTTTAAGTACGTTAATGTCTGTGGAGTTTTAATACAGACAATTGCTTAATTAATTTTTTGGGAGTTTATATGTAACGAGTCTGAAACACTTTATGGTTCTATGCTTAATTAAAAGTCATGTTAATTATCATTTTGGTACCCTTTCTTAGGAATGGTTCTTTTATCTTAATGTGACAATTTTAATTCCTTAGAATTCTTGGGACAAAAGTGGTCCAATTTTTTATTCATTATTTTTTTATATGGTGATATGGTGGTATTGTTCAATTTTATTGAGTTTCTACAAATTTGTTTTAACGTGTATCATCAATGGGTGCAGAGCATTCCACCGTGGATCCACTTTTTTGGGTAAAATCGAAAGTGCAGCAATTTATCTTTTTATGGCTTGGCTACTATTACAGCTCGTTTTATTGAGAATATATGCCAATGATGAGGTTTAGTAGTTATTTATTATTTTAGCTGGGAGACTGAATGAAGTTAAATGTGATTGTGATCCATGGTTTAATGCTTGATTGTTTTTAAACTTTTGTAGTATACTTAGTTCATTTAGGGGGATTTTCTGGAGTGATAAGATTTGTCATTAATTTTCTTATTCCTTATTTTTGTTTAGCTACACTTCTAGTGTTGATTATTTTTTTCAACAGAGTGAAATGGATTTTGACAAAAAGTTGTGCTGGTGTGCTAGTACGATTTGTATTATTCATGATCGTTCTTCTGTTTCTTCTTCAGGGGAACATATAGTTCATGCTTTGAGAATGTTATAAGGAGAATTTGGTATAATAATATTTTAGAGGTTTGCTGAAATCATGGAGCAAAATATGATTATTTTGCTAAAAACGCGAAGAACACGGAACATATTTTGATGAATTTTATAGCTGATCTTGTTTGTTGATTCGAAGAATACCAGAGAGAAAATGTTTTTCTCTATTATTTCGGACTATTGATCATTCATAAATAAGAAGCATGCATATACTTTTATAGGGCTTCAAGCCACACACAGTTCTTGGAGGACAAGTTACCCATACGGGTAAGGGTTTAGTCCGGTCCATCAAGGCCTAGGTTTGTTGACCATGGGTCCGTTCATAAAAACCCATTTTTATCCATGGCTCAAGCCCAATTAGGTTGTAATAGGCTGTCATGAGATTAGGCAAAGATATCTCGTTGGTGAGGCACGAGAACACCTATAGGCCTCACATGCGACCCCATGGAGTCTTGTCATGTGATATGGCTTTATAGAGGGTACATGCAATTATTGATAATTTGTTCATGTATAGTTATCCTTCCTTCCGTGCGACCCCTTAAGGTCGAGTCATGAGTCTTCATGTCAAATAGATAATATGAAATAAATTAATAATGAAGCGACCCTTTTTAGGGCTAGGGTCGCATGTCTTCAGTCCTTTCTTTGTAATAAAAATTATCTTCATGTGATGTGATCCCAGAATTATGAAAGTAGTGCTGACCTCAAAGAGGTCCTTCCAAGCATGATATAGTCCCGCAGGGTCCCTATGATATGCCCCACTGGGGTCATGTAGTCATAAATTGTTGTAATTATATCTCCTGTGCAGCTGATATGTCAGCATGAACTCCTGCTTGCCTTTTCAAGTCTCTTTAAAATATGAGGTGAGGAATTCCCTTTTGTTGATATGAGGGCTGGACTTCATATAGGGGTAAGCCACTGCACCTGGTAATATAAGAATTGGACTCTTCTCCTTGATATATGTTAGGAATATATGTGCATTAGTTTGATGATATGTTTAACAAAACACTTAAGTAGAAATCTAGTGTTTGTAGCCTCAACGGATAAGACCATTTTGGCTATCCGTTGATGGTGTAGCTTTACTTAGAAATAAGTCTAGTGTTGTAGCACATTTCAGTCTCTGAATTTGAGATATAATTCTTAAATGTTGAGGGAAATTATAAGTCATGTTGACTACTAGAGGATATGCAGATAGGAAGGCCAATTGTAAATATTTCATGCCTTGTAATTTTGTATAAATGAAATGGTGTCAACGGATAACTTAAAGACCTTCAACGGATGAGAAACAAAGCTTCAACGGATAACATCCTTCAACGGATGAGTGCATCAACGGATAGAGCTTCAACTGCTAACACATCAACGGATAAAGCCATCAACGGATGAAGGCTTCAACGGATGTTCTGTTAAATAGCAGTTGACAAGTGTTAGTTGTACCTACAAACAGAGGCACATGGGTTGACAGAGACAACTGAGATGTGGTAGCCTATTTCAGGAACATCAGAAAAAGCAGCCGTTCTACTCTAGTATAAAGAGGCAATAGTCAACAATACACTGGGGTAAAAATGGAGAAGAAACAAGTGGAGAACTTATTTTATTATTGTACTTTTTATCTTTGTCTTCACTTGTAAACTTGGTAATATATAAACCAAGTAGCAGCTAGTAATTAGATATGAATTTTTCCAGAACTGTTTAGAAAAATCTTGAGAGAAAAATTATCTAGTTTGTACTAGGATGCAGCTGTGATCAACTTCTTGAATCACAGATTTTCTGAAATACCATCTCTGGTGGAACAACAATCCACCAGAAAAGTTTTTAAGGTCTGTTGTGTTCTTTACATTACTGTTTGAATATATATCTGTCTGTATCAGCTTAAAGAAATTCATACACTTGTTTATCTTAAACACATAGCCTTTGAAACTGCTCAAAACTTGAAAAAGTTTTGAGATTTACATTCAACCCCCTTCTGTAAATCTCATTGTTAGTTCATTAGGAATAACAATTGGTATCAGAGCAAGTTCTTGACACACAAAGAGTTTAAAGATCTTGGAAACTAACAAAGATGAGTAAGAATGATATTGTAGTAAAAATCCCAGTTCTTGACAAAGACAGTTATCACCATTGGAAGGTGAAAATGCACCTTCATCTACTCTCCCAAGATGAAGGTTATGTAAACTGCATTGAGAATGGTCCTCACATTCCCCACAAAGTAGCCACAGTTGCTACAGCCACAATTGCTGTTGGTCAATCCATTCCAAAACCTAGAGCAGAATGGACAATGGAAGACACAGAAGAAGTCCACAAGGATAAGAAGGCTATGAACATTTTGTTTAATGGTCTTGACAAGGATATGTTTGATAATGTGATAAATTGCACAACTGCCAAAGAGGTTTGGGACACAGTTCAGCTACTGTGTGAAGGTACAGAACAAGTAAAAGAAAACAAAAAGCAGCTTCTCATTCAACAGTATGAGTATTTTCATTTTGAAGAAAATGAATCTTTAAATGACACATTCAATAGATTCCAAAAGCTGTTGAATGGACTGAAGCTGTATGGTAGAGTGTACCAGGTGAAGGATTCAAATCTTAAATTTTTAAGATCCTTGCCAAAGGAATGGAAACCCATGACTGTCTCCTTGAGAAACTCTCAAGATTATAAGGACTTCACTCTTGAAAGATTATATGGAATCTTGAAGACTTATGAACTAGAGCTGGAACAGGATGAGGTATTGGAGAAGGGAAGAAAGAAAGGAGGTTCAGTTGCCTTGGTAGCTGAAAATGAGAAAGAATGCAGACAAGAAACTGTGAGATCTACATTAAACTCCAAAGATGGCACAAGCAAATCAGAATCAAGCAAGGGTAAGGAGCAAGTTGCTGAGAATGAAGACAACTCCAGCCAAGATGACTCTGATGGTATTGATGAGCATCTTGCATTTCTGTCCAGAAGATTTGCAAAGATGAAATTTAGGAAAAACACTAGAGCCACTAAACCTCATAAGGACATGGTGGACAAATCCAAGTTCAAGTGTTTCAATTATGGTATAAGTGGACACTTTGCAAGTGAGTGCAGAAATCCAACTTCTGAAAAGAAGAAATTTGACCAAGTAGATTACAAAAAGAAATATTTTGATCTGCTCAAGCAAAAGGAGAGGGCTTTCATTACTCAAGAAAAAGACTGGACAGCTGATGGAGAAGAAGAGGATGACGATGTGGAATATGTCAACTTGGCTCTCATGGCTGATTCTGAGGAAAATGAAGTTAGTTCATCAAGCAACCAGGTAATCACTACTGATTTAACACAGCTTACTAAAGAAGAGTGCAATGATGCTTTTAATGACATGTCTACTGAACTGTATCATTTGCGTGTGTCTCTTAAATCTCTTGCTAAAGAAAATAGTAGGATTAAAGAGAATAATTTGTTTTTAAGTGATAGAAATGTTGTGTTAGAAGATAAGTTGATTGACCTAGAGAAAACTAAGCTACATTGTATATCTGTTGAAAATGAACTAGCTGAATCTGTTAAGAAAGTAGAAATACTTTCTAATCAATTAGAGAGAGAGCAAGAGGTGATTAAAGCCTGGAAGACATCTAGGGATGTTAGTGCTCAAATTGCCAAGGTCCAAGGAATTGAATCATTCTGTGAGACTGCCTGGGATAAAAACAAAAAGAAAATGGAATTAATTGATGGGCTGTCAACGGATGTGGAATCAACGGATGATGAAAGTTATCCGTTGAAGGAAGAAAAGGAGCATCCGTTGAAGGTTCCTCAATTAAAACAGGCAGATGTTTCTAAAAGTGAAAATCTAAAGAAACTCAACAAAAAGTTTGGTTCAACTTCCAAGAACTTTGTCAAAGAAGAAGCAAGCACATCCAAAGATTTCAGTAAGGTGAATATAGGACACATGACCTTAGAACAGTTAAAGAATAGGCTTAAAGTGGTTGAGGATAAAAAGGAAACTAAAAGGAAATCTAATAGAAATGGGAAGGTAGGGGTTAACAAACATAACAATTACACACCTGATAAGTATGCTCCTAGAAAAAGCTGTGTGCATTGTAGTAGTGTTAATCATCTATCTGCTAATTGCAAATCTATTAAGAAAACTCCCATTCCTGTACCCTCTTCCATGCCTAATATGTCTGCATCACCTCTGCATGCTATGCCTGTTATGTCTCAACAGAATCCTTATGCACATTTTGCAAACATGCCATATTTTAACAATCCTTATCTTGCTGCATTTAGTATGCCTCAAATGCCATACAATATGCCAATATGGAATAACATGCTTGCACAATCCATGCCTTATCAAATTTCAAATGTGCTAAATGATTCTGTGACTAACCCTACACCTCAACCAACTATATCTAAGATCAAGGTTGACTCAAAGTTACCTAAGTCTAAAGATGCAGGAGGAATGAAGTCTAGGAGAAAGGCTAACAAGAATGGACCCAAGGAAACTTGGGTACCAAAATCAACTTGATTGATTTTATGGTGTGCAGGGAAAAAGAAGAAATCTATGGTACTTGGACAGTGGCTGTTCAAGACACATGACAGGAGATTTCTCCCTGCTCACAGAGTTTAAGGAGAGAGCTGGCCCTAGCATAACCTTTGGAGATGACAGCAAAGGGTTTACTATGGAATATGGCTTGATTTCAACAAGGAATGTCATAATTGATGAAGTTGCATTAGTTGATGGTCTCAAGCACAACTTACTGAGCATCAGTCAACTATGTGATAGAGGGAATACAATTTCCTTCAATTCAGAAGCCTGTGTTGTCACCAGTAAGAAAGACAACAAAGTGGTTCTAACTGGAGTTAGAAAAGGAAATGTGTACTTAGCTGACTTCAACTCTACAGATGCAGAATCTATTACTTGTCTCTTCAGCAAAGCAAGTTCAGTTGAAAGTTGGCTATGGCACAAGAAGCTATCCCATTTGAATTTCAAGACAATGAATGATCTAGTCAAAAAGGACTTAGTCAGAGGAATTCCTCTTGTTGAATTCTCAAGGGATGGTTTGTGTGATGCTTGTCAAAAAGGCAAACAAAGGAAAGCATCATTCAAAAAGAAGCTTGAAATAACAATTGATGAACCATTACAGCTGCTACATATGGATTTGTTTGGACCAGTCAATGTATTGTCAATTGCAAGAAAAAGATATTGCTTGGTGATTGTAGATGATTTCTCAAAGTTTTCATGGGTCTATTTTCTTGGATCAAAGGATGAAGCAAGTGAAATCATTATCAATCACATCAGGCAAGTCAATAATCATCCTGACTTGAAGGTTAGGAATATCAGGAATGACAATGGAACTGAGTTCAAGAATTTGACAATGAGGTTGTTCTGTGAAGAAAATGGAATCATGCATGAGTTCTCAGCTCCAAGAACACCTCAGCAAAATGGGGTAGTTGAAAGAAAGAACAGATCTTTAATTGAGGCTGCCAGAACAATGCTTGAAGAATCAAAGTTACCAACATATTTCTGGGCTGAAGCTGTTAATTGTGCCTGCTACACTCAGAATATTTCTTTGATCAATCAAGCTAAAGGCATGACTCCTTATCAGTTGTTCAAGAGAAGAAAACCAACTCTAAACTTTCTTCATGTCTTTGGATGTAAATGCTTTATACTGAGAAATCAATCTGACCATAAAGGGAAGTTTGATGCAAAGGCTGATGAAGGGATATTTGTTGGTTACTCAGCTGGAAAATCTTATAGGGTCTACAATCTAAGAACCAACATTGTTATGGAATCTGTGCATGTTATGTTTGATGATAAAAAGATTGATGGACTAACAGATGAGGGACACCATGAAAGACTCAAATTTGACAACATTGAGATATATTATGATGATAGTGAAGAGGAGATTGATGGAGATGACATTTCAAAAGGGATTCAAGATATGCCCTTGGATAATGCACAAAATACTGCATCCGTTGAAAGTCAGAATTCTGTATCCGTTGAAAGAAGCAATGCAGTATCCGTTGAAAGACATAGTGCATCATCCGTTGAAGTACATAATGAAGCATCCGTTGATCATAGTTCATCAACGGATAATCGATTTACATCATCAGTTGATAGAACTCCAAGTTCCCTGCAAAGGACCAACAACTCAAGGGGAGTTTCAACTGATCAACACTCTGTCTCACATCACGACAATACTGAGGCCACCTCATCTAGAGCACATCTTCCACCTCAAAGGAAATGGACCAAGAATCATCCCTTTGAACTGATCATTGGTGATGCATCATCTAAAGTGCAAACAAGAAGAGCTACTCAAAATGAATGTCTGTATAGTAGTTTTTTTATCTCAGGAGGAACCTAAGAAAGTGGAAGAAGCCTTAATGGATCCAGATTGGATATTAGCTATGCAGGAAGAGCTGAACCAATTTGAGAGAAACAAAGTTTGGAAGCTGGTACCTAAGCCAAAGAACAAGAATTCCATTGACACAAAATGGGTATTCAGAAACAAGATGGATGAAAATGGCATTGTCATAAGGAATAAAGCCAGATTGGTTGCTAAAGGCTATTCTCAACAAGAGGGAATAGATTTTGATGAAACATTTGCTCTAGTTACAAGACTTGAAGCCATCAGAATCTTTCTAGCCTATGCAGCTAATGCCAATTTCAAAGTCTATCAGATGGATGTCAAGAGTGCATTTCTAAATGGGGAATTGGAGGAAGAAGTTTATGTAAGCCAACCTCCAGGTTTTGAAGATCAAAATTTTCCAGACCATGTGTATTATCTGTTGAAAGCACTCTATGGACTAAAGCAAGCACCTAGAGCCTGGTATGAGACTTTGTCAAAGTTTCTTCTAGATAATCATTTCACAAGAGGTACTGTTGACAAAACTCCCTTCTTTAGAAATATTAATGGCTCTAAGATACTTGTACAAATTTATGTAGATGATATTATATTTGGATCTACAGATGATAAGCTTTGTAAAAAGTTTGCTAAATTAATGCAAAGTAAATATGAAATGAGCATGATGGGAGAGCTAACTTACTTTCTTGGGTTACAAGTTAAACAAGTTAGTAATGGAATTTTCATTAGTCAAACTAAATATATTTATGATCTTTTAAAGAAGTTTGACTTAATGGATTGTTCACCTGCAAAAACTCCCATGGCCACTGCCACTAAGCTTGAATTAAACAAGGCTGAAAAGTCTGTGGATATTACAAGTTATAGAGGCATGGTTGGCTCACTTTTATATTTAACTACTAGTAGACCTGATATAATGTTTTCTACATGTCTCTGTGCTAGATTTTAAGCTGACCCTAAAGAATCTCACTTAGTGGCTATTAAAAGAATTTTCAGATATCTCAAGGGGACTCCAAATCTAGGAATTTGGTACCCTAGAGAGTCTGGTTTTGATCTAATTGGCTACTCAGATGCAGATTATGCAGGTTGCAAAATAGACAGGAAAAGCACAACATGCACCTGTCAATTTCTAGGGAACAAGCTTGTATCATGGTTCAGCAAGAAGCAGAATTCTGTTTCCACATCAACAGCTGAAGCTGAGTACATTGCAGCTGGTAGTTGATGTGCACAAATACTATGGATGAGGAACCAGTTATTTGACTATGGTATGACTGTTGACAAAATTCCAATATTTTGTGACAACACAAGTGCCATTGCCATTACTGAAAATCCAGTGCAGCACTCAAGAACCAAGCACATTGATATCAAGTACCACTTCATAAGGGAACATGTGATGAAAGGTACAGTGGAACTTCATTTTGTTCCAAGTGAACAACAAATTGCAGACATATTTACCAAGCCACTTGATGAATCAACATTCACAAGATTGGTAAGTGAGCTAGGTATGCTTTATTACTCTTAAAATTCATGTCCTTATTGCAATCTGTATTGAAGCCTGAAATGTATTAGCTGCTAGAACAAATTTGATTTTTTTAACACAGATTATTCCATCAACGGATATTCCCTATCCGTTGAAAGTCAAAATTGTTCTGTCAACGGATGTTCATTATCCGTTGAAAGACATATACATTTTTGGAAATTTTTATCCGTCAACGGATAAAACTGAAGTGCTCTTCAACGGATGACAGTTTACTTTATCCGTTGAAATATCACATCAGTTGATTCAGGTGTTTCACAGTCGTTGATTCTATTGTATTAACCGTTGATACTCATACATACAGCTGTATGTATTTGTTTTAAAGGTAGTTTTTAGAATACTTACAGTTTATTCTTAAACGGCTGAAATTCACTTACATATATTTATTGTTTATCTTTTATTTATGCTTTTTAATTTGAGAAAGTATATAAGCCCTTCTGATTTTTCATTTTTACTTTACGCTTTCTTGAAATTTCAAAGCTTTTACCATTTTCTCTCTGCAAAACCTTCAAGTTATTCTCTGCAATTTCTACTCACAACAATGGCACCAGTAGTAAAGATTATGTCTCAATCTGGATTCATCTATGAGAAGAACAATTTCATAGCTTTGGTAGAAAAGAATGAAGCCCACTCCGATTATCACAAAATGATGGACTTCATCAAAAACTGTAAACTTAGCTATGCAATGCTGGAAGCCCCAACGATTTACTGTGAAGTAGTTGAGGAGATTTGGACAACTGTTGAGTTCAACTCAATAGATATGACTATCTCCTTCACTCTCAAAGGTAAAAATCACTGTGTTAACTGTGATGATTTACTAGCATGTTTTAAATTACCTGAGAACAATGCCATGACACCACACACTGATAATGATATATCCAGCATGTTAGATTCCATAGGTTATTCTCTTAACTCTGCTAGTTTAGGGAGTATTAAAAGAAAAGGCCTTAGGAAAGAATGGAGTTTTCTTGGGGATGCCTTTATCAAGGTTTTCTCTGGGAAAATTAGCAATTTTGATGCCATAACTTCATCTCTTGTTAATATGCTCTATATGCTTGTTTCTCATAGGTATTTTAATTTTAGCAACTATGTTATGCTAGAATTGGGTACTAGATTAGGTAACAAAGCTAATAGATCTAATAACATCTATTATGCTAGATTCTTTATGTTATTGGCTAACCATGTTGCTGAAGGTTTGGTCATAACCAATGAGAATAATAAACTCAAGTGCTGGGCACAAGAGAAAAGAGTTCTTGCAGATTTATTGAGAATGGATCTCAACAGCAGTGTGCCATTGATATATTTACCAATCATGAATGCACCTCAGGTAAGTGAGGTAATTGCTTCTACAACTCCTACTTCTTTCAACCCCTCTATTTCTTTATCTTCTAGTGTGGCCATGGAATCTGTGACAATGCCCCAACAGATTCCTACCAAGGTCACCAAAACTAAACTTTCAAAATCAAAGACAAAGAAAACTACCTCTGTTGTTTCTCAAAAGACAACAGTTGTAACATCTACCATTAACCCTGAGGGGAGTGAACAGGGTGTGAGTGGTGAGGGGAGGGGTGAACATCAAAGAAACCCCCAGGATAAGGAAGGAGAGATAAGTGCTTCCCAAGCTAGCCAAGCCACAGTTTCTCAAAAAGCTGTGGTGGTTGAAAGGGTTACTAGCATATCCCTAGCTGCATCCTCCCAAAAGGATGTAACTATTGAAAATAGTTCCCAACCAGGAACACAGAACAAACGAGGGAGGGACACTAAAGCCAAACACTCACCAACAAAAGCCTTTATTAGAAGAAAGAGAGCAAGAACCCAATCTTCTACACAGGGTACACACACTGCACAGATACATCCATCTGTATCTATGCCTTCTCAAACTCAGTTTGATGTGGCTCCAACAAATGTGGAGTCACAGCCCCATTCTCTCACAATTAACACACATCAATCACCACACACTTCATCACCATCTCTAGATGTGGATATGTTATTCCCATCAATTCCTGATTCTCCCTCTTTACAACTAAGGGAGGAGCCCCACTCAAATACAGGTGATCATCATCTTTTAGATGATTTGTTGGATCACCCGCAAATTCTTTCAGATGTAATTGAAGGATCTGTGTCACCAAAACTCATATCAATCTACACAGATTCAACAGTTATATCACTTTCAATTTCTACTTCTTTTCCTTCTTCAACGGATATCACTCATCCGTTGACAAGTGGTTGTTCTTCAACGGATAAGCTTAACAGTAGTTATCCGTTGATACCATCAGTTTCACCTTCAGCGGCTATTCCTCATCCGTTGATAGTCTCTACACACACAACTGAAACAATTCCAAGTGTAGAAGACTTGATTACTGTACAATCACTTCTAGGACTGAGGGAAGGGAGTGACAATTTGAGTGAGAGGCTGGGTTGCTCCCAGGCAAAAGGAGAGATTGAGAGCTCAAACATGCATGCTATTTTTTCCAGCATGGCAAAAGTAAGTGAGAGGAGTACCACCTTAGTAGGTGAAGGTGAGGGAGTGAGTTGTGTGAGCCAGGGGGAGCCCCTGATGCAAGAACATAGAGAAAATGAGAGAAAGGCAGGTACAGCAGATATAAGGATGGATCCAGCCATTGCTAGTGAGTCAATGATTGTGAATGATGCTGAAAAGGAAAGACAATTTCAGCAACATTACAAAGCTGTTATTGATAACATTTCCTTGGATGCTGACACTTTTACTCATCCTGTTTCAGCCTATCAATTATTGGCTGCACAGGGCAATGTGGAGGCAGAAAAGACACTACATCTAGTACATACATCAGCATCTCTTCAAAGGGACAAAGCTGCTATTAACAAGATGCCTTCAACAGCTGGTGAGTCATTTGAAGAATTTGGAGTAAATTCTGATGATGATGACTTTGTTTCTTCTGATGGAAGCATGAACTTAGGGGGAGATGAAGGCCCTAGTTCTATTCCAAATCTACCTGAATGGGCCTTAACAAAGGAGTCTACAACAGGGCAATTCAATGTCTCCTTAGTCAAACAAATCAGTACTATCAAACAGGCCATTCAGAAAACTTCTCATGCTGGTACAAAGGCTATCCTTACAGCTCACTTGGACTCACTGCATCTCATGAAGTTGCAGAAAGTAAGACAGAATCTGAGTGTGGATGAACTCAGAAAGGATATTGCTGACTTGAAATCCTATAATTCTGAAAAATTGGATTCAGTCATGCCCTATGGGACAATGCAGGACATTTTGTTGAGATTGAAAAAGGAATCACATACTGAAAAGAGGCTGGCCAAATTGGAAGACAGAGTTCAAGTTATTGAAGATTCTGTGGCCACCATTCTTCACAACCAACAATCTCAAACAAATCTACTTATGCAGCTGGCAAAAGCACAGGGCTTGACCCCTCTCCTTGATGATAACAAAAAGGGGGAGAGTAAAAGGGAAGGGGAAGGAGAGCCATCTACAAAAATCAAAATATCTAAAGTGCTAGTTCCTGCCATCACTACTTCTCCAATCATTCAAATCAAAGGAAAGCCTGATGGAATTGATTTAATCCAACTAGCAGCAGCTGAAATTCAAGTGAAAGAGCAAAGGAGGAGAATTGATGAAAGGATGCAACAGTTGTTTGGCTCTACACAAGATAAATCAATATCTGTGAAACATAGCACAAAGGTTGAACCAATCAATATGGAGCACAAGCCAGAAAGGAGAAATAAGGTTGGAGAGACTTCTTTCAAGAATCTAAAACCTATGGTTCTCAAGCCCAACACTAGATCCAGCAAGGACTCCACAAAGAACCCTCTAGACTTTGCTCAGATGAAAGAAGTGGACTTTCCTCTTCCAAAGCCTGATGAAGACAAAGTTTTGGGTGCTAGCATCATAAAACACAAGGAGACCATGGATGAGGCAGTAAGGAGAAACATGGCTATTATCTTTAGAGAGGGAAAGAGCATATGTGTGATGCAAGGACATCCCAAATTCTCAATAGCCAAGAGGGAAGAAACCAAAAGGTTAAAGAAAGAAGCTGAAAAACTCAAGGCTGACAAAAGAGCACAAGCAAAGCTTGAACAAAAGCTAAAGTCAAGTCTAGTTGAAAATGAGAAAGGAATTGAAGTCAGGGGTGAAGACAAGATTGCAAACTTAGATGAGGTTTTTGGGAGTATATTTGGTGAAAGTATGGAGGAAAAAGAGGAATGACAGAAGGGAAACAGAAGAAAGGCCAAGGCACATAGAAGGAGTGAAGACAACACTGAAGAAACTAAATCTCTACCTTCCATACCTGAACCCTTTGTTGCTGATCCCACTATAAACATCCATGGTGAACCAATCATCCCAAAAGAGGAACCTATTGATTGGGACACCATCAAGTTGCCTACTTTTTTAACCACTCTTCCACTACCAAAGAAACAGAAAAGAAAATCCAAATCTACACCTCCCCTAAACTCTAAGAAATTCACTCAAAAACATAAACCTAACCCTAAGCCACCCATTTCTAAAGATGATTATGTTCACATCTGTGACATAAAAGAAATTTCAGACATTGAACTCTATCTGGATGAGCTGGAGGATGTAAGGGGAATTGCTGCCTACAGACAGCTACCAGAGAGATTGGTGTTCAGATACAAAGGAGCTGGGGAAAGAACATGGCCTCTCTACAAGATTCTGAATGAAGGCTACTCTACCTTGATCAGAGTCTTTTCAGCCATACAAAAGGATTCTGGCTTTACCAGGACTGCCAAGATTGAAATTCTCAACAAGATTGCCAACATAAGGAAAACTTGGAGGGAGCCCAATGCTTTGCCCAGAACCTTACTCATTCAAGAAAGGGGAACTACAATTCACAAATCACCTCATTGGTTGATGGAATTCAGAGATGATAAAGGAGTCAGAAGATTTTTCAGACTTGAAGACCAACTCAAGATTGCCAGCAATGAAACTCTCAAAGAAATGCAATCTAAGTTGGATATCAGTGATGAAGATGAAGCTAAATTCTTCAGACAACTCCAACTCCAAATTGAGGAAAATGACAAAGGGCTAGGAAAGAAAACCAGGGAACAAAGAAGAAAAAGATGATTTGCTCAGGCTAGAGGAGCACCCTTGGAAATACTGTAAATCTTCAATTACCTTCTAGTACATACACTTTTGCAGCACTTTTAAATTTCTACTTAGTTTTAGTTCATATATTTGTTAAGTGTTTTGTTATCATCAAGTTAACCTTGAATTTATGTCTACAATTCTTATAGACATAAATAGGGGGAGATTGTTAGGAATATATGTGCATTAGTTTGATGATATGTTTAACAAAACACTTAAGTAGAAATCTAGTGTTTGTAGCCTCAACGGATAAGACCATTTTGGCTATCCGTTGATGGTGTAGCTTTACTTAGAAATAAGTCTAGTGTTGTAGCACATTTCAGTCTCTGAATTTGAGATATAATTCTTAAATGTTGAGGGAAATTATAAGTCATGTTGACTACTAGAGGATATGCAGATAGGAAGGCCAATTGTAAATATTTCATGCCTTGTAATTTTGTATAAATGAAATGGTGTCAACGGATAACTTAAAGACCTTCAACGGATGAGAAACAAAGCTTCAACGGATGTCTCTAAAGCTTCAACGGATAACATCCTTCAACGGATGAGTGCATCAACGGATAGAGCTTCAACTACTAACACATCAACGGATAAAGCCATCAACGGATGAAGGCTTCAACGGATGTTCTGTTAAATAGCAGTTGACAAGTGGTAGTTGTACCTACAAACAGAGGCACATGGGTTGACAGAGACAACTGAGATGTGGTAGCCTATTTCAGGAACATCAGAAAAAGCAGCCGTTCTACTCTAGTATAAAGAGGCAATAGTCAACAATACACTGGAGTAAAAATGGAGAAGAAACAAGTGGAGAACTTATTTTATTATTGTACTTTTTATCTTTGTCTTCACTTGTAAACTTGGTAATATATAAACCAAGTAGCAGCTAGTAATTAGATATGAATTTTTCCAGAACTGTTTAGAAAAATCTTGAGAGAAAAATTATCTAGTTTGTACTAGGATGCAGCTGTGATCAACTTCTTGAATCACACATTTTCTGAAATACCATCTCTGGTGGAACAACAATCCACCAGAAAATTTTTTAAGGTCTGTTGTGTTCTTTACATTACTGTTTGAATATATATCTGTCTGTATCAGCTTAAAGCAATTCATACACTTGTTTATCTTAAACACATAGCCTTTGAAACTGCTCAAAACTTGAAAAAGTTTTGAGATTTACATTCAACCCCCCTTCTGTAAATCTCATTGTTAGTTCATTAGGAATAACAATATATCCTCACATGTCAGACAATAAAGTCTTGGTCAATATAGTTGTACATGGTGTTTGGTCAATATATCGGTACACGAGCCCAATTATATTTTTGGACCTAATTACTTCATCCCAATAATATTAATAATTCTCGTGATGGGTCTACTTAGAGCCCATATCAATTTTCGGGCTTAACAACTACCATCAGTTCTTTGGTGCAGGCAGATGTAGCGGAGAACTAAACATTTTTTGTCTTCAAATTTTTTTCGATATTATTCTAGACTCGTGCAAAAATAAAATCAAAATAATTTTTTAATTATTTTAATTCTTCTAGGAGTTGTATAAAATTTTATAACGATGAGATGCTCACGTAGTGTCAACCTCACAATTATATCCAACTCGCGATTTTGGTGCTTCAAGAAATGTCTAGCTCTTGCTTCGAATAAGCGAGGTCCCCTCGCTAATTATCATTAATTTTGATAATCGAAGATTATTTATTTTTAGGCTAAAGATTAAAAGAATTGTTTAAGGAAAATTCAATATAGTAGGTTGATTTTAGGAGAAATAGAAGAAATAATATCAAAAAAGAAGTTTCAGAGTATATGAAAATGGTAAGTTTATTTTAAGAGAAAGTAGAAGTTTTAAGATAATATTATGATGGTAAGTTGATTTCAAGAATCTTAATGGGAGATATTGCAGAAACTTTATGAGAATATTACGAATGATGATAATATATTTAGGAGATATAAGGTTATTGCAGTTTTTGATATTTATTAACTAAAAAAATTGTGAAAATTATAAAGATAGAATGAGACGATTTGAGAGACGTAACATAAAAGCCTATGTCTTCTCCTTAATATAAGTATATTGGTTGTCTTCGCAAGAGTCTTGGTTGAATGTACCATGTACGTAAATTTTCATGTGAAAAAAATTCTTTTTTGATTTTCTTTTAATCCTGTGGACCCCATATTAAAGTTAAAGCTAACAATAATTAGCAATTATAGTTTGCAGAGGTCTCCTCGGGAATGATCTCACTTTGTTGTTGTTTTTTTTTATTTTGCCTTGCATATGCACCCGAGACGGCTATAGGACTCCTCGTAATTTTATTTTTCAATATAAACTGGCTACATAATGTGAACAGGATCAGCCTCATACTCCTCGCGACTTTTTTTAATGAATAAATTCAACCACACTTGAGATCTATATTTTTTTTGGAGCCTGTATATCCAATCTTTCAAATCAGAACCTGAAACCGAATATCCAGGCCGGTAAAAATTCTTCAATATCAAGTCTAATATAAATATTGGCCCCCTTATACCAAGCCTATAAATATCACCTCCCGCCATCCATTATTCGCATCTTCTTAAGAACACAAATGGAGAAAAACTCCAAGTATGCTCCAAGATCTACGAAGATTTTTTATAATCAACGTACGCGTCTTCCGAGTTCTTCGTGTTTATTCAGATCTTCATCTTCTTTACTTGTCTCCGTACAAGGTTTGTAAATGCAACCCTTTTAATTATTATTTTTCCTCTTTACGTGCATAATCGCCATGATTTTTCATATCATATCATCTTCATGCTTGCATAATCATTCACATACATGCTTCATACCTATGCATATGTTATTTATCTTTTATTGAATCATCCATACCCAATGTGCTTATCTTTATGATGATGAGAGGTGACACCGAGCATGTTCATTCCCGTATGTAGCACATAAGGTCTAAAATTATTATGGGTATAGAAAGGCTGATGTAGGGCAACTCCTACTCCATTGACATAAGCCAAAATCCTCACCTCCCAGGTGAAAACTTTACTAGAGATACTTCTCCATACGCCTGAGGATGAAAGAAGATGACTCTCTTAAACTCCAGCTCCTCCCGCATTTTTTTGTACATGACGCGACCCTTACCTAAATAAAAAACTTCAGGATAGCTCCATAGGCTCCATACCAAAAGAAGTGCTCATTCTTCTAAGGTATCCCCACTATCACGTAATGAGGCACATGCTAAAGCACTCTAAGATGCAAGCTCCTGCTCACCAGGGGCCTCTATTGATGCCCGAGACCCAACCAATTGAGGCCTTCCTCACACTGGAATAATAGAAGAGAATTTTGAGAAACATGACGTAGATGAGAATGGGTCTCTTGGCATAAAGGAGTTGAGGATGTCACCCGTGCAGTTGACCTGTGCAACTATAATTACATTCCTTGGCTTTATGATAGTGAAGCTTATGATCCTCCTAGGCAACCGATGCTTGAAAGGATTATATATCCCAAGGGAAAAAAGAAGAAGAAAAAGCTCACACTCTGTTGTAGAAATCTCTCAACCAGCCTCAAACCAAACACTCTAGCAAAGGCTGTTGAATGATATCAAGTTAAAGGCCTTCTTATTCTTTCTCGAAAGAAAATGTGATGTTACCGCCTCAAGCATAAGGAGAATGGAGGTAGGCCATCCCGCATAGTTTTAACCACTTCACTCCTTGAGCTTAGGGTTTCGTCGCCTCTCCACCACTTCATTCGAGAGGTTTTCCAATATTTTAAGGTAGATTCCATCCAGATCAATCCGAATGGGTATAGAATTATGTAATGCCCTCCAAATCCGGTCTAGATCCGGGGGTTACTTGCCAACTACCAACATAAATCAACCTGTACAATGAATAAAAACACATACATCTAACCTCTTTCTACTACTACTCAGGATCTTCAAGGTTAAGGTATGAAGACAAGAATACAACACTGCTATTATTACATCTCAATTTCAAATTCTCACAAACATCTCTATTTATTAAAAACCCAATAGTCTAAACATGTTTTAAAACTATTTTCATTTTATTCAAACACACACAAGAACTATTCAAACTTAACTCGATCTGGTAACTCAAAGCTCTCTTCCTAGATTGGGATTAGCACTCTTGATGCGAGAGGGTCTCACCTTTTCACTCGCTTCTTTACTACCCAAGTGTGAATAGGCTTTATTCTCAAGATTTACTGAAAGATAAAAGTGAGTAACAACAAGTGTGAGCCAGAATTGCTTAGCAAGTCCATAATATGTATATATTAGTATCAAAAAAATAATTCAGGAGAATCTGATAAAGAATAGGTAAACAATTTCCATAGGTTTCTATTTATATCTATAATGAATAAGGAAGGCCGTTATCGATGATCAACAATGTACTAGACTGGATACAAGAACCAACATATGTACTATAACTTGTTGATCAGTCACTATATAGTACAAACCGACATAATATCGGGTACCCAGGCCCATTATAGCCTTAATAACAAAGGGTCCGTCCATCTCTGGCCCTATTCGTAACCATCCAGTCCATAAGATAAGCATCCGGCATAATCGGTATGCTTTGATGTTATCCCAACATCACGATTTGTATTTAGGTATAGATAGTGTATAATCTATTGGAATATGAATAGAGGTATTCAACGTATCTAGGATAATCAGAAATATTGTAAAGGAATTATCAAAAGAACAGTCGCTGAATTGTAATGAACTTGAATGAAGGTTATATGTTCAGTATATCAAGAACTTTTATCATGTATAGGAATAAGTATAACAGTTCATTATTCTGAATTTAGAATAGGGGAAAAACTTGCCTGGTACGCGATCTATACCCAATCTACTACTGCTATCTAGCTCTAGCTTGTACTGCCTTGTTCGATTCGTATCTATAAAAGAAAGATATCAATTCATTTGACTTGTACCTTATTTGTATATCAATCCATATTCGCTTAACCCTTATCGTCTACCCGCACGGTAATAATTAACTCGTATAATAATTAAAACTAGCACTGAAGACTCAATTAATCACATAGGACATAAGTCAGATAATCACTCAAGTCATTAAAAAAAATTTAGAATTGAAATCGAGTCATTATTCGTGTTATTATACAATATCTAACTCACATTCTAATTTTTAGAATTTATTTAACTCATATTCCTAATTAATTGGGTCTATAAATAAATAAATATCGAAAACCGACTCATTTCCGAAAAACTGGGATTTAAAACTATTTTTATCAGAAATAGATCATTTTTCTGATTTTAGAAGCGTTCGTTTCATTTGAAACGGACAAATCATTTAGTTTTTATTCAATTAATAAGAATAATTCAATTATTATTCAAAAATAATTTATAATTCAAACTAATTAAATATTAATTATATTTTTAAATAATTAATTAGGAAAAGCCAGAATTAAAAATGATTTTTCCATAATTTTTGGAACTTAAATGAATTTAAAACAAATTATATAAAAAACTGATTAATTATCAAAATAATTAATCAATTTGGACAAATAATAAATAAAAAAAATTATTAATAAAAAATTTTGAATTTTGGAAAATATTTAAAAATAATTCATATTTATTTATTTATAAAATAAAATAATTAATTGAATTAATTAATTAATTAATTTAAATAAATTAAACTTATATTGAAAAATTAAAATAAAAATAAAATCCAAAAACATATTTTTGAAATTGGATTTAGATCAAAATGGTTCAAAAACGGGTCACAAATCGGGTTGAAACCGCGTCGTGAAGAAAATAATTGGGTCGTGATGAACCCAGTAAAGGGTTTCGAGCACATAAACGCAACGGAAACAGTAATTAAAAACGTGAAATATCAGAATTTTCGAAACCCACCGCAGGATCCATGTGAAAAATAGATATTTAATTCGTAGATCAGATTGTTTACCTTAAGAAGCTTTAAAAATTGGTTGACTAATAGAGATCCAAAGCTTGTTCAATCACCATACATCCCGCTCTCGCGATCTACGCTCTATCGGTATCCACACGAATGCTTGAACGGAAGGATTGAATGTGTACTAGCACAAACTCGTTTCTTCTCGCTCTCTCCATCTTCTCCCTTGGTGGATAGGGTTTTAGTAAAAGTCTTGCATACAAAATTAGCCACACAAGAGATATTATATAGAGAGTATAATAAGAATTATAACTCTTAACTAATTATTAGTTATTATTAATTCGAAATTCCTATTTTTATAATAATTAAGTCACACTTAATTATTTAACAAATAAATTTCATAATTAATATTAGTAAATTCGAATATCAATATTTATCGAATTAATTAATTTATACTTAATTAATATTATAAATAATTCAAATTACTTTAATATAATTTAAATCCAATTCAAATTAAGTACTCATTAAAGCATTCTTAGTCTGTGACCCTATAGGTTATTATTACGTTGGCAAAGAATTTTAAATCTAATTTAAAATCATAACAGGCCCAATTTTAAAATCCTTTTAAAATAGGAGGGTTAAATCACATCTAGATCATTCATATTTCTCATACGATTCATAATATACCCAATGTCCACTTTTATCATTACCCCGTCAAGGATAACTTTTAATGCAATCAATGTATATTAGATCTTGTAGAGAAATATAATGACTTTAGGTCTAAGGACCATTACATCATTATCAATGTGAGAATTACTTATGACATAACAGACATGTAGAATCTCACATTGGGTCTGTCCAGCACCATGTACATATACAACTGCATGTGCTTTTGACTTTAGTATCATCATACCTATGATCAATGAGATGTGATCATCAGTCAACAAACACACCAGTCTTAATGCATTATTATTGTCCCTTAATAATAATACTCGACTAGGGACCTTTAGGAATATTGATGTTATTCTCATAATCTCATTTCCAAGTCACGTACTTAGAGATATAGAATTGCATATCATATTCCAAGGACATTTATTAATCTAACTTTTATATCGCAGTAAATTAATAATTAATAAATTATAAAGGAAATAATCGATAGAACATAAACGTTAATAATCCTAATGTCTTAAACTAAAACATCATAGTGTTGTCTCTAGGGCACAAACACTAACACCCAGAATCCGGTGAGGATTCCGGTCACCGAAAACTTTTCCGGATGGCCCAAATTTTGGCCAAAATAGTACGATTTGATATGTTTTTCAGCTGATTTCCATTCCAAACAACATCAACAACACGAATTAATCAACAACCAATCAGGATAACCCCAGAATCATCAACTCCAGCCAAAAGTCGAAGCTTTTCCGGCGAAGTCCGACTTTTCTCAGTCTTTAACCAAACTTGATGATTTAGTTGCAAAATAAAGCTTATAACCTGTATATTCTAAGCCCTAATACCATATATATCTCAGATGACTCAAACTTAAAAATGATCAATTCAAAAAATTTCATAAACCCTAGAAATTGTTACATACTTCCTAATTATAGTTCGATGAAATTAAGAATGTAAATCGACTGTAAACAATTATATGAAGCTATATGAACTGTGATGTCCCTCAAATTTTGGGGGGTCTAGATTTGACGTCATCACACGAAAACCATTTTTAAAACACTTTTGAAAACCTATATTTTTTAAAAGATAACAATCGAGAATTTAAAATGGAAAGCTTTGATAAAAGGTTTAACATAAAAACAGTTAACCCCCTAAAAACAGGATTGCATACAGGTTACAACATCGAAACTAGAATCAACCACTATTATTATTAAACAACATCTTTACAACATCAAGTCATTTTTGATAAGAAAAATCACTAATACTTTAATTACAAACCTAATTTACAACTGAATCTCAATAAATAACTCTAACTCGAACCCTCAAATCAAATTCCTTGGATATCTATTGGGAATATGTTGTAGGCTTGATGATAATTTTCCGAAACACCTTGGTAGATTTAATTAAGTGAATATTGTAGCTCTCAACAGATAATCTCACTTATCATCCGTTGAGAGAGTAGCTTATAATTAAATAAGTCTTTTGTAGCACGTTCCTGTGTAATGTAATTCTTAGAGAATTAAAAGTTGTAGCTAGTTCTAAATCATGTTGACTACAAGAATGATATGTAAAATAGGTTGGATAATTGTATATATTAGATGCCTTGTAAATTTACGTAAGTGAAATTGAGTCAACTGCTATGGGAACATTTTCAACGGATGTCTCTACAAGGCTTCGATGGATGAGCCAGTCACATTCGACAGATGATCCAATATAGTCTTGAAAGATGATCCAATATAGTCTCGACGGATGATTCAATAGAGTTTCAACCGATGATCCAATAGAGTCTCGATGAATGCCAAATTTAAATAGGAGTTGATAGTGACTTGACAGTCACATGGGTTGATTATACACAAAAGTAAGGTGGTAGCCTATAATCAGGATTATGAAGATGAAGAAGCATTTCCATTTCCATGCCAACTTGAAGAAATACAAAGATGCTGGACGGAGAAATGAAGAAGCGTGTGATTAGACTTAAATAGTTTTGTTTTATTAGTTTGTCTTTTTCACATGTAACTTGTATTTCTTCAAGTTGGCATGGAAATGGAAATGCTTCTTGATCTTCATAATCCTGATTATAGGCTACCACCTTACTTTTGTGTATAATCAACCCATGTGACTGTCAAGTCACTATCAACTCCTATTTAAATTTGGCATTCGTCGAGACTCTATTGGATCATCTGTTGAAACTCTAATCATTCAACAGATGATCCAATAGAGTCTCGACGAATGCCAAATTTAAATAGGAGTTGATAGTGACTTGACAGTCACATGGGTTGATTATACACAAAAGTAAGGTGGTAGCCTATAATCAGGATTATGAAGATCAAGAAGCATTTCCATTTCCATGCCAACTTGAAGACATACAAAGATGCTGGATGGAGAAATGAAGAAGCGTGTGATTAGACTTAAATAGTTTTGTTTTATTAGTTTGTCTTTTTCACATGTAACTTGGTGATATAAAAACCAAGAGTAGCAAGTAGAAAAAATATCGATCGAGAGAACTAAGAAATAGATAAGGCACAATCTGCTAAGAATTTCTCAGCTCCCTCTTTGTAATTTCACTTGTAAGCAGCTGTGTGCTTTTAGCATCACAGAGATGTTCTATATTTATATATATCTCTGGTGGAAACAACAATCCACCAGAAAGTTTTTAAACATTCTTGTTTATTTACTTTGTGTTTCAATACTTGAATATTTCTTATCCGCACTTAGCATATTCATACACAGTTATATATATATTTGTATGAAGTTTTTAAGGATTTGAAAAGAAACCAAGAATTACATTCAACCCCCTTCTGTAATTCTACTTGTTAGATTGTTTGGGAATAACAATACCTTCTTTGACCTTTGGATAACTTAACCACTTATGCTTTTCGTCTAGCCTTAGCCTTAAATGCTATCGTATTCAAGCAAATCATCTTTACGCCTTTCTGAAATGGTTAAAAGAAAATCAAGGGTGAGCAACAATGCTCAGCAAGTACCAATATAACAACAACAATCTGAAATAGTTTATCAAGAATTCAGAAGCTCAGGGTAATATATAAAAAGATTCATCAATCTTTGTATCAATTGAAAACTGGGTAATTCAATCATTCAAAGGAATTATTGAATTGGACTTATCTCATTTTAACTAAAAACCAAAGGTTAGGCTGCTGATCAGTCACGTGCTAAGCCCGAACATGGGATACAATACTGTTCTCTATACTGGATCCAAGGCACATATTGGCCCACATTTGATCACAAATCTGGTCCACATATTTTATAACAACAATCCAATTCTAATAATTCAATTCAATAAAAACATTCATTTCCATAAATAGAATCATAATCAGCAGTTATAAAATATTTTAACTAAAAATAACATTTGCATTTGATGATCATATGCGGCAAGAGTTTCAACCTTGCAATAACAAAGGTTTGGTATTCGTGAAACGAAATCAGGTATGCAAGGGTGTGTATTCATTGAATGAAAGGTATAAGATTATTTTTGAAGTAGTATCGTACCGTAGGGTATGTGTTCATAGGATATGATAACATTTTTGGCTTTTCAGAACTTGAAGGTAGAAATAAATCATGAGTTTCATTCTCAGAAGTAAAGGTTTACCAGGTGTGGTTCACCGCATAAAACATAATACCATAATCATGAAAGAAATATCAAATATTTGCAACATATATAAGAAAGAATTTAGGAAATTGCCTTAAATTCAATTCCAAACTAACAGCTCAGTCTCATACTTCATATTCCACAATCTATGCATATCATAACTCACGGATAACCTCACACTATAATCTATTCACTGCACATTGTTGCTTTCTCGACTTATTTCTTATTCGTTTTGCGACATCATTCGACCTTTTCTACGTCTTCAATATTGAACGTCTAGTCCAGATCCTTTACGAGAATAACACAATACTATATTCACTAAATAGTCTATCGACTTTAACTTATAACTATCAAGCCTTGTATCTATAACCTTTCACATATACATGCCACGTATACCAATAAACCCTTGTCATATAATCAGAATTCAACTCATATAACTTTTTTAAACTTATCAGATATCACTTATCACGTTCTTAATACAAGAAATAAATGTCTAATTCATGTAATCGTCAATTAATACATAATCAGTTCACATATCACATTATGTATAGCCAATGACATGTACTCACATTTCTGACTTAATCATATTACTACATAATATTAAAATAAACAATATAAGCTTCTAATCACTTTTCGTTTTATCTAAATCTGAATTACGGATCAAATGATATGACTAAACCAGTTATCTGACACTATTTTCAGCACATAATTCATACAACATGTAAATACCTATTCCATGTATCACATAATTCATATAACAGATGACTCAGTTTATCACAACATTCGACTCGGTACGTTTAAAACTGAAATCGAGTCGAAATACAACCTTTTTGATATTTATGCGAGTCATAATGGTTTACAAATCAAGCGACCTTTAGAAACGAAAGATTTTATGTCTTGGAAGTATTTTTAATAGAAGTAGAATATTTTCTGATTCTAGACACGTTCGTTTCGTATTAAACTGACGAACAGTCTATTTATTATGAATAAAATAAGAATAATTCAATTAATAATAATATTAATTGAATTTCAAATACATTTATATAATTTTTAAAAGCACAAAATTATTTTTAAATCATTATTTGGCTTAATTATAAATAATTACATTTTATTTAACTATTTATAGATAAAATAATTGATTAAATAAATTAATCAATTAAATAAATCAATAATGAATTAATTAAAAAAATTATAAATGATTAAATCAAATTTGGATTTTCAAAAATAATTTTTGGAATTAAAAATAATTCAGTTAATTATTTAAAATAATTAACTAAATTAATTGTTGAATTAAAAACAAATTCTTAGAATTAAAATTGGAATTTTGAATTATTTAATAAAATTAAAAGGTAGCCACATGGAATCAAGGTTAGGACATTTAGGAGAGGATCAAACATCAGCAACTCGGAGAAGATGACCGGAAATTCAAGAACAAGTCGTCAGAAACAGGGAAATTTTCCAGAATCCGCTGATTTGCTCATAATCCGGCAATCACTCCGGCTCCTCCACTCCTTCCCCAAAACCCTGCTCCCGACTTCGATTTCAAGCCCAAATTGATCCTAATCCTTTCCTTAATCTACCAATAACCTCAGCATATTATAACAACTCGGAATCGTTAATTCCGATCACAAACACAACAGCCGCCGGCGGGTTCGAAGAAAGTCCAACTAAAATACAAATTCCCTAATTTCTAACCCAAATTCGATGGGTTTGGTATCAAAATGAAGCTGATTCAACATAAAATCTATTCATATGATCCAAATAAACAACCACTTCATATATTATCCAGAAAATCGATTCAAAGTTTCAAAAAATATATTGAACCCGATTAGCCAATCCAACAATAAAACATAGTAATTATGTACTTAAATCGACTATAAACAATATGATAAAGCTATTCATAACCACATAGTTCATCAAAAATCATCACAGAGAAAAGCCCCAAATCCGAAATATAAACCCGAAAAATGATTTTGAAAAATTACCAATCGTTTGGTGATTTTGATGATGGATTCTGAAAGAGGAGATCGAGGGCTGCAAAATTGTTACTAGAACCTCAAAATCTGATACCAGAATCACCTTTAAATTTGAGTTTGATTTTTAAGAACACGAAGAACGAATTTTAATGAAAATATGAAAAATACGAAATTGAAAAGTAATCAACCTTATACCATGATTTTAATACTGATACGACCGTCTCTTCAAGAGCTTTGATATTACTATTCATACGCCTCCATCAGATTCCAATAACATCTTCAAATCCTCGTTCAATTGCGAAGAACACGAAGAACGCCGCTCGTTTTTCTAGATTATTACGAAATTTTACTGTATAATTATGTCTATCTGTATAAAATAGAGTACGGTGAAGGATATTTATATTTATGAGAAATTGAGACCCTGTTGGATCATGACGGATAAAAAACTCCAATACTTAATAGCTAAGAATAAATAAAAAGCGATCCAAACGGTCCCCGTTTTAGGATAAACATCAAAATCGGGCAATTTATAAAGATTTGGGGTTCCAAGCCCCAGATGCATGTACTTTAATAAAAACTAATACTTTAATCAAAATATCTTGGATAACAATACTATCTAGATTGCACGTATATCGAGACGATAAAATAATATTTTAATACCCGTAAAACCGACCCAAAATCTTTGCAGATAAAACCGTACTCCAGATTGAAAAAGTCCAAACACATAAAATGCTCGAAATTACCAAATTAGTCTTGAAATCATTTTTCGGAAATATTTCAGTTTGCAGATTTCCTACACTATTGAAGTTGCGGGTTTTCGAATAACCACAAATAATTAATAAATAATTAGGAAAATCATCAAATAAATCTATAACTTATTTATAAAATCATATAAGATCCAATAAATCACTTGAAAAATATCTAAATAATATTTGTCTCATTTAGAGAATATTAATAATCAAAATTCACAATTCTGGCACATATAAACCGTAATTACAGAAAATTATTCACATATAATTTCACAAAAAATTCACACATACTTATATAATATTCATAAATTATCCCAACTATTGCTATTCCCAAACAATCTAACAAAGATTTACAGAAGGGGGGGTTGAATGTAATTCTGGTTTTTTTCTTTTTTAAATTTAAGAACTGTTCTATCTTGAATATATAACTGTGTTTGATTTAGCTAAAGTGTGGAATAAAAGTATTGAAGAAATTAAACTCAAAGTAATTAAACACGAGTATTTAAAAACTTTTTGGTGGATTAAACTTTTCGACCAGAGATATATATAAAATCGAGAACTCTGTGATACAAAAGATTGTACACAGCTGCTTACAAGTAGAAGTACAAAGTATTGAGAAATTCTTTACAAATTTTGCTTTATATATATCTCTAGTTGAATGTTTTCTAGTTAATTGAATCTCACATCTATTATAATTGCTACACTTGGTTTATATATATTTTACCAAGTTACACGATGAAAAGAGAAATTAATAAGACAAAATATTTCTTAGTCTAATCACATGCTTCTTCATTTCTCTAACCAGCATGTTTGAATGACTTCAATTTAGCATGGAAATGGAAATGCTTTTTTGTTCTCTAAAACCTGTAAATAGGCTGCCACATTCCATTTGCATCTAATCAACCCATGTGTCTGTCAAGTCACTATCAACTGTAATTTGAATTAGACCATCCATTGAAACTTCATTGGATCATCTGTTGAAACTTCATTGGATGATCCGTTGAAACTTTATCGAATCATCCTTCGAAGCTTTATTAGATCATCCGTTGAATGTGGTTTGGGTCATCCATCAAAACCTTATAGAATCATCCATTGAAAGTCTTCCATAACAGTTAACTCTATTTCACTTATACAAAATTAGAAGGCATCTAATATTTATAATTAGCCAACCTATTTTGTATATCAAACTAGTAGTCAACATGACTTTAAATATCTTACAACTTCTAGATCTTTAAGGTATTGTGGAATGTTGAAATGTGTTACAAGACTTCTTGATACATAAGCTACTCTTTCAACAGATGTTAAAGTGATCATCCGTTGAAAGCTACAAATACACTAAATTAAATCTACTAAGGTGTTTTATTTAACTTATCATCAAGTACACAACATATTCCTAACAATCTTCCCCAATTTATGTCTACTGGAATTGCAGGCATAATTTAAGAGAAGCTTGATGATAACAAAACACCTTATGAATACAGACTGATTTATAGTAGATAAAATTAACAAGTGCTGCAAATTATTGAAAATTATACAGAGGAAGGTTTATAGAGAATATCACAAGACATTTTCAAGGTGCTCCTCTAGATTGAGCAGATTTAACTTATTTCCTTGACTGTCTGAACTTCTTTCCCAATTTCTCATTATTTTCTTCAATCTGGTGTTGAAGTTTCCAATAGAATTCAGATTCATCTTCATTCATCTGATCCAACATTTCATGCATATTCATGAGAGTTTCATTACTTGAAATTTTTAGCTGATCTTCAAATCTGAAGAATCTTCTGGTGCATTTTTCATCCTTGAACTCTATCAACCAGTATGGCCTCAAATTCATTCTATTTCCTGTGTCTGGAATGATAAGACACTTGGGAGTGCATTTGGGCCTTTCCAGCTATTCTTTATATTTTTAATTCTGTTAAGTATCTCCCTTTTGGAAAAAATATTTAACCCAAAGTTCTTCTTTATTGAGGAAAATATCTTCACTAAAGTAGAATAGCCTTCATAGAGAATTTTGTAAAGAGGCCAAGTTAGCTCTTTTCCACCCTTATACCTGAAGACCAATCTCTCTGTAACATGCTTGTGAGCATCAATAGCTCTTACATCTTCTAACTCATCCAGATAGAGATTTAGTTCTGAAAATTCCTTGATGTCACAGATGAAGAGTTGATCTCCCTTGTTGATAGTTGGTGTGGATTTGGCAAAGGCTTTGGATTTAAGTTTGACAGGCTTGGCCTTTTTGATTGCTCTTGACTTTGTTTTCCTTTGTTTGGTTTGGATTGGGATGTTTAGATCAGGGAGTGGCAGGCTTTTCCAATCTATAGGTTCATCCTTGGGAATTATGGGTTCACCATGGAAGTTTGTGTCAATATAAACCTTGAATTCAGCCTGCTCCATCGTGGACATGGATGGTTGACTTGAAGTGGTAGATTGAGTTAGCATGTACTCTTCCTTGTATTCATCAAAATCCAGTTTCCTCTTTGGTCTGAATTTTAGTCTTGGTTTCTTTGTCTTCTTTGGTTCTTCTTGCTTTGCTTCATTCATAGACTCAGCTATCACAACAGGCATCTCAGATTCTGTGGTTGCAGGCTTCTTAGCTTGGTTCTTGGCATCTAAAGCAGCTTGCTTTTGCTGTTGTTTAAGTGTCACCTTTTCTTCTTTCTTAGCTTCTGCAAACTGTGGATGTCCAGCCATCACATAGATCAATTTGCCATTCCTATAGATTTTAGCAATTCTTTTTTTCAAGACTGAGTCTCTGGGATCTTTGAAATAAGCAATAGATCTTCCAAGCAGCTTTTTTTATCAGGCTTGGGAGTTTCATAGAATAAGTCCAATGGATTTTTGCTTGAATTCTCTGGATAGTTTCTCTTTGGCTATAAAATCAAATTGGCATGTTGAGATTTTCTTGCTGAGGGTTGACCCCTTTCCATGTTCCCTAATCTCATTTCATTTATTGAAATTGGTCTCAATTGAGAGCAATGTTTCACAGCTTTGTCTTGTTTCTCAATTGGACCAAAATTCTTCTCAATGTTCTCATCAAGCTTCTTCCATTTTTCTTTCAGCTCTAGTTCAGCTGCTGCTATCTTGATCAAGTCAATGCTGTCAAGAACTGGTGGCTTAGAGAAAGTAATTGCTGGAACAATCACTTTACTGACTTGAATGTTGTGCACTTTCTCCCCCTCACTAGCTGTCTCTCCCTTGCTAACTGGAATGATTGCAGTTGTCTCCCCTTCACTAACTTAGACAAGTACATCTTTCTCCCCCTTTTTGTTAGCATCAAGTTGAGAAGGGTTGGAAGTTTGTGCAACCACCAATTTCTGAAGAAGGAATGTCTATTGAGCTTGGTGGAGTTGGATTTTGGTGATGGAAGTTTCTAGGGCCTTCAGCCTAGTGTGCAAAGAATCAACCTTGCTATTGAGATCAGAATCTTTTCTGAGTTTCCTGTTGATATCTCTCATTGTTGTGTTAAGAAGAATAAACTCCAATCTTTCAGTGATATCCTTCTTGACTTGTCCAATTTCTGTCTTGATCTCAGATACATCTTGATTTTGCTTGAGAGATTGTATTTTGTGCAATTTAAGAGACTCAAGGTGTGCTTAGAGAAGACTCCTGGTATTGGCATATGTAGTAGCTTGAAGAGCTGTCTAAGTCTGATGGATTATGTAGAATAGAGTTAATTTGAAGTAATGGTCACTACAGTCTTTGCTAAACATCCATGATGGAGTGTTTGTTCTTGAGCTAGGACCTGCATCTCCCCCTATGTCCATTAAATCCTCTTCATCATTAGAAGCATCCCCAAATGTGCCACTAGAATCTAACTCCAAATCATCACCAACTACATGTGGAAGTGAGTTGATTGCATCCTTGGCCCTTAGCATTGAAGCTGTTATGTGCACCAATTTAAGAATTCTCTCAGCAGCCTCATTGTCATGTTCAGCTAAAGTTTGATAAGATGGAACAGGGTGAGTAAATGCCTAAGCTTCATAAGAAACAGAGTCTAAGAAAGCTTGATATTCTTGCTGAAATAGCTGCTTCTTTTTAGCCTCATTGACATCCCTTAACTCACTAACAATGGGCTTTCTCATTCTTCTATACTTGCTTTTCTTTCATGTTCTCTCTGTTCTTGCATCAAGGGCTCCCCTTGGCTTCCCATACTCACACCCTCACCTTCACCATCTTAGGTGGGACTCCTCTCACTTTCTTTTGCCAAGCTGGAAGAAATAGCTTGCATTAGTTTATTATTTTCCTCTCCTTTTTCTTGAGAGCAACTCAACCTCTCACTTTGTTCACTCCCTTCCCTCAATACTAGGAGTGATTGTACAACTACTAGATCATCTAAACTTGTAACAATAGTTGAAATTTCAAGTGGTGCAGTGATATTCAACAGTTGAGAGATATTTGTTGAGATAAAAGTTGAGAGTTTCAACGGATGATTGCTGTCAAGCATATCCGTCGAGATACAATCACTAGTCGACGGATGAAGAATATCCATCGAGAGAGTAGAAATGATAGGGTTTGGAGTTAAAACTACTGTAGAATCTATGGTGATTGATTTGAGATTTTACACAGATTTCTCAGTAGAATCAGAAAGAAATGGCAAGTGAGCCAATAAATCATCCAAAAGATGATGCTCACTTGCTTGAGATTTTGTCTTCTCCAATAGAGTTAAAGATGGAGAATCAGGAATTGATGTGTGAATCATGTCCACATCTAGAGAGTTAGTGGGTGAGTTTCGTGTGTGAGGTGCTTCCATTGTAATAGATTTTGGTTGTGACTCAATATTTATTGGAGCCACATCAATCTGACTTTGAGAAGGTGCTATAACTGAGTCTTTCACTGCAGTTTACACAGTGTGTGCATCTTGTGTATCCCCATGTGTTTTAGATTTCTTCTTTCTTGTGTAATTTTGAGGTGAGTCTCTGTCCCTAACCCTTTTGGCCGGTGTTCTTGGATGAGAGCTTTGTTCAATAGTCACGTCCTTTTGGGAGGATGCAACTTATAATGAGCTACATTCCTTATTAAGCACTATAGTTTGTTGGGAAACTGTAGTGTGGCTTGGCTGGGTTAGACACACCTCTCCCTCCTTATCCTTAGGATTTTTTTGATGTTCACCCTGTCCCTCACCAAGCTTACTTCCCTTCATACTCCCCTTTTTGGTTTTAGTAGATTTTGAAACTGGTCCCTTTTGAGAGGAACTAGAGTGGGGTTTTCGAGACTTAGATTTAGAAATTTTGGTTTTAGTGGCTTGGGTAGGCATCTGTTGGGGAAAACTCACAGATGCCATAGCCACAGTTGTCTGCAAAGAAACTTGTGGTAGAGAAGTAGTAGTGACAGAAATATTTACCTCACTTACCTGAGGCCCCTCCATGATTGGCAGGTATATTAGAGGAACCTCGCTGAGGTTGTTTTCCCTGTTCAAATCAATAATAACTCTTCTTTCTTGAACCCAACAATCAAGCTTGTTGGTTGGGTTCTCAATGATAAGATTCTCAGAAATAAAGTTATCTAACAACATAAAAAATCTAGCATAACATATGTTTTAGATCTTTTCTTTATATCTCCTAGCTTATAACCTAACTCATACAAGACAGACTTACTAAAATTATGATACTTATCACTAAGCAGCATATACAACATGTTAACAAGTGAGTAAGTCACAACATCAAAATTACTAATTTTTGCAGAAAAGTCTTTAATAAAAGAGTCACAGAGAAAGCTCCACTCCTTTCTAAGGCCTTTTCTCCTAACCTCACCGAGCTTGGAAAGGTCAAAAGAATAACCCATAGAAATAAGCATAGAGCTTACATATGTGTCTGTGTGTGGAACTAGTGTGTTGTTCTCAGGCAATTGGAAACATGCTCGAATTGCTTCACTTTTTATGCAGTAATTATTAACTTTAAGAGTGAAGGTAATAGTTTTGTCCTATGAGTTGTAAACAACAGTAGTCCATATCTCCTAACCACTTCACAGTAGATGATAAAAGACTATAACATAGCATAGTTTAATTTGCAACTTCGAATGAAATTCATCATTTTGTGATAGTCTTCAGAAGCAGCAATCTCCTTGTTCACCAAATCTACGAAGTTGTTCTTTTCATAAACAAACCCAGTTAGAGACATGATCTTGACTACTGGTGTCATTGCTGAGAGTAAAAGTAATTGCAAAGAGAAAGCTTTTTTGCTTTGGAGATGAAAGAGTTAGAGAAATTGCTTGAGAAAGATAAATGTAAAAATGAAAAATTAAATAGGCTTATATACGGTTAAAAAGTAAAAAGTAAAAATAAAGTAACCAATGAAATTAGCCCAAAATAGCCGTTTAAAATAAAATAAATTGTTGAAATTCTAATGATTATCCATCGAAATATACTTACATGTTGTAAGTAAATTCAACGAATAATGCCTAGAATTAACGGCTAAGATTGAGAGCAATTCGACTGATAACGAATAAATAATTATCCATCGAGATAAAAGTACCCAGATATTTAATAATTCAACAGATGATAAAATTCAACGAATGCTCATTTTCAACGAATAATGAACATCCGTCGAGACATAAATTCTAACTTAGCCAAAATTTCATTTTTGACAAGAAACATAAAATTATATTCTGGCTGCATTTCAAATTGCTTAGACATCAAAACAAATTAAGAGTAAGTAAGCATACCTAACTCACTTACCAACCTAGTAAAGGTGGATTCATCAAGTGGCTTGGTGAAGATGCCTGCAAGTTGCTTCTCACTTGGAACAAAATGAAGTTCCACAATACCATTCATGTCATGTTCTATAATGGAGTGGTACTTGATGTCAATGTGCTTGATCCTTGAATGTTGTAGTAGAATTTTAGTAATTGCAATAGCCCTTGTGTTATCACAGAAAATAGGAATCTTATCCACCTGTAGTCCATAGTCCATAAGTTGATTTTTCATCCATAAAATTTGTGCACAACAACTACCAGCAGCAATATATTCAGCCTCAGCTGTAGAATTAGAGACTGAATTTTGATTTTTACTGAACCAAGATACTAGCTTATTTCATAGAAATTGATAAGTTCATGCAGTGCTTTTTCTATCAATTTTATAACCTGCACAATCTGCATCTAAATAACCAGTTAGATCAAAACCAGAATCTCTAGGATATCAAATGCCAAGTTTTGGTGTTCCTTTGAGATATCTAAAAATTCTCTTAATAGCTATTAAATGAGATTCTTTAGGATCATCCTGGTATCTAGCACAAAGACAAGTAACAAACATTATATCTGGCCTACTAGCTTTTAAATATAAAAGTTAGCCAACCATGCCTCTATAGCTTGAAATATCCACATACTTTTCAGTAGTATTTACTTCAAGTTTAGTTACAGTGGCCATGGAAGTTTTTGCATATGTGCAATTCATTAAGTCAAACTTATTTAAAAGATCATATGATTATATTTGGTTTGACTAATGAATATTCCATCACTAACTTGCTTAACTTGTAAACCAATTAAGTAAGTTAGTTCTCCCATCATGCTCATTTCATATTTACTTTGCATCAATTTGGCAAACTTTTTACAAAGTTTCTCATCTGCAGTGCCAAATATAATATCATCTACATAAATTTGAACAAGTATACTAGAGCCATTAACATTTCTAAAGAATAAGGTTTTATCAACAGTACCTCTTGTGAAATGATTTTCTAAGAGAAACTTTGACAAAGTGTCATACCAGGCTCTAGGTGCTTGCTTCAGTCCATAAAGTGCTTTCAAAAGATAGTAGACATATTCTAGAAAGTTGGGGTCTTCAAAACCAGGAGGCTGACTGACATAGACCTCCTCCTCCAAATCACCATTCAGAAATGCACTTTTAACATCCATTTGATAGACCTTGAAATTGGCATGGGCTGCATAGGTTAGAAAGATTCTGATGGCTTTAAGTCTTGCAACAGGAGCAAAAGTCTCATCAAAATCTATTCCTTCTTGTTGACAGTAGCCCTTAGCAACCAATTTAGCTTTGTTCCTGACTATTATGCCATTTTCATCCATCTTGTTTCTGAATACGCACTTCGTGTCAATAGGATTATTTCCTTTAGGCTTGGGTACCAGTTTCCAAACTTTATTCCTTTTAAATTAGTTTAGCTCCTCCTGCATAGCTAGAACCCAGTCAGGATCCAACAGAGCTTCTTCTACCTTTTTAGGCTCTTCTTGAGACAGGATGCTGCTGTATAGACATACGTCCTGAGTTGATTTCCTTGTTTGCACTCTTGAAGATGCATTACCAATAATTAATTCAAATGGGTGACCTCTAGTCTATTTTCTCTGTTGTGATAGATTAGCTCTAGTTGAAGAGGCCTCAAAATTGTCTTAATGAGTGACTGAGTTTTGATTGGAAGAAACTCCCCCTGAGTTTATGGATCTTTGATTTTGTTAGGTCACACAACACTATAGAAGGGGGTTGAATATAGTGTTTATACATTCAAATTGATTTATCACACACATATGTAACAATAATCAAGTATATTCAATATAACTCTGTTACAATAGAACAGTTGTTCTCTATCAGTGATAAACAATATCACTAAGAGCTGCTAGGTTACAATGTATAATCTTCCTCGTTGTAATAACCCCAAAATTTTTGAAGTTTTTGTACCCTTATGAATAGTAATTTTGCTGATTATGCTATATAAGAAAACTTTTCATACCTCACTTTGTAGAAGTTCTTTTATTGTTATTCTGAGATCTTATTAGTACTCTATATGGTATATAAGTGTATGTAAAGATCGTCAGAATCCAAATTCGAACACTTTGATTTTTTCCCGAAAATCCACCAGATACCGAAAGAATTGAGTATAAGGTAACAGGATAAAAGGATTTAAATTCAAGGATTATAAGAGAGGATCATAAAAAGGAATATAATGGATTGAGAAAGGTTAAGGAAACCCAAGTAATAAGATCCCGGATATGATCCCTCAAACGATAAACGAGAACGAAAGTTAAGTGAACCGTATAACAAATCAGCGATCATTAGCCAAGTAATTAGGAGTTAATCAAAGAGTTAGTGGAGGATGATTTCATCACACCAACAAGAAGAGGACAAGTATGGGAAGATGACATAGGAGGATGACATGAGCATGACCAAAAGGGAAGGAATTGTTGGTTGATTACAAGCCACACAAATTTTACCATGGTTAAAAGGTAATTAAGCAAAACAAAAGGAGACAACCAAGCAAAACAAATCAAAAACACAAAACTCAAGTTGACTTTCCCCATTTCATGAAGAAGCTCTCGGCCTTTTCCATTTCAAGGAAGAAGAAAATTCAAAAACCAAGTTCCAAGCCTTGTTAATTAGTGAGGTAATTATCTAAGGTTCCTTGTACATAGATATAGATATCCTATGAATCTAAGCTTCAAATTCCTTCACAATCTCTTCCTATAATTCATGGAAGAAGAGAGTGAATAGTGTTTTTCAAGAACTTGAAATTTTGATCTTGTGTTTTTGTTTAGATAAAGCTTTAGTAAGGATTTTCCAAGGTTGTTTCAAGCTCATTAGTTACTCCTACTCACAAGGAAGGTGTAATCTCTTAACCTAGCATTATTATTAAATGTTAAGAGCTTATTATCAGCAGTATAGTTCATGAGAGGCATGATTATTGAATATTTAGAGATTGGTTAGTTTTGTAATGTTTTTGGAGTTGTAAATCTTGATGATTAGTTAATGAACTTAAGTAAGCTCTTAGTTCATGATTGAGAAGTAGTATAAATTGGAAATATTGAGTTGTTGGGGCTGTTGTAGTAAAGAATGGATGAAGTTTGGTTGTAGTGGTTATTGTGGGTTGAATTGTGAATAGATTGGAATGGTTTAAATTTGGTAATCGCGTAAACATAGCCGTTGTAATGCCCGATTTACTTTAGACTGCTTTTTTTCTTAACATCATGACCCGTGAACTCACTGTTAGGTTTTGACCATTTCCATGATTAGATAGTTCATGTTACGAGCTTCGTTTTGATATGTGTTTCGCTTGAATCCGATGTACGGTTTAGAAGAAACGACCATTTTAAGTAACGACGTTTCGCGAACGAACCATTACCCCTCGCCTTACTTTGAAACATTGGTTAAGGCCCTTAAATGACTAATTGGTATATGAAACAATTATGTAAAGTGGATTACGCAGTTGGTAGGGTACTCGCGAAAGAATCGCCTAAAAATCCTAATGGTTAATCTATTAAAAATGGTGGAGCCGAGGGTACTCGAGCGACCTAAGTGAATCGTTAAGCGCGAAAGCGAACGTTAGGGTTTAATTGGTTAAAGTATAGATTCATAAGGGACTTTGGTTTAATTCCAACTTATATGATGTTTATAGGTTACCAGACTCGTCCCAGGCCTTTTATCACCCACAGTCGCTCAGGCAAGTTTTCTACCCGTTGTACTGTTGTTGTGATGTATATATGTATATACATTATCTTGTGATAGATGCATGATGGTTAATTAGCAAATCTTGCGATATATTGGAGCATGTTGATATGGGATATATGCCTATCTGTTTCATAATCTTGATATCTATCTGTTGATTCCAATGCTTATAGTTGCATAATACCTATGCTAGAGACAAGCAGTAATTGTGTATACCCTTAGCATAGGGGACCCAAAGGTGAACATTTTCTAAAACCGGGAATCGATGTTCCCGAGTATATTATATATATTTATATATATATAGATATAGTTTTCAAAACTTTTAATCGAATAAGGTTTATTCGATAACTTTATTTTTATTAATTAATATTACTTTGAATATTCATTCGAGGACTTATGACTCGGTTCATTTTATTTAATGTATATTATTTTGAATATTCATTCGATGACTTATGACTCCGCTTATTTTATTAAATAATATTCTTTATTTTATTAAAGAATAATGTTTCGATAATTAAACTTATTTTCGATTATTCAAATAAAGATCATACTTTCGTATAAGTATATCTTTGGTTATTTATTATTCATTTCAAGTATGAGTTTTAAAACTTCTACTTCAAATTATTTATAGGGAGATTATCCTTATGGGAATATTATTTAAATAATAATATTCAAATATTTTCTAATATATCGGGACTGATTTATTTCATTAAATCAGCATTACTCCAAACATTCTTAAAAGTGTTTTCGAGTCTTCAAAATGAATTTTAAAAGTTAGAGCGGATCCCAAATCTTATTTTTATATTTAAGATCTTCCTTTCGAAGGGGATTTAAATACTCGCTCAAAACCTGAGGGATCCGGCTCAGTGGTGTATTTTACATTCGCAACGAGGTTGCTGTTTTGAGAAAACATATTGATTACTTGCCCATCGTTCGGGAAGTAAGTTCATCTATTTGAGTCGGCATAAGCAACATGGGCTCAGTGGGCGTCCATGAAAGTGTAAGTGGCTCAGTGGGAGTCCATCAAATGCGTAAGTGGCTGAGTGACAGTCCAGCATAAGGTCCTAATACGGCCAGGGTGATGACCAGTGGGGAATTCGTCCATCTACTAGTAGAAGAGGTTACTTAATTGGTATATTTGCCTGATCAACAAGATATCGGGTTTATGCCAAGGTTTTCGTCTTTCCAAATTCATTGGATATTATATCTCTGTTTTTACATTTCATAACGGAGGTTTCCAAGGAAAGTATGAGATATATATATATATATATATATATATATATATATATATGTGTATATATATATTGGGACTTAATGAAGTATCTCGTAACTTCATTTCTTTCAAATGATATTTCAAAGATTGAATCTATTCAAGTCTTAGCTTGTAGTCTCATCAGTGTGATGAACTTTTGAAACTAATTATAACTTGAACGGTGGTAGTTCAAGTAGTATTCGGAAAAGATATAAGTATATTGGAGTATCTTGTAACTTCATCTTTTAAACTTATATCTAGTAAATGATTATCTTGTGCATGTCAAAGATTTTCAGAAAAACGTTGAGACATGGTTAGATATATGAGATCACCTTGCAACCATATTTTTATACAGTTATAAACTGAAACTCGGTATATATTATACATGTCATAAGATTTCAAAGATTGTGAAAAGTATATATGTATATATATACTGAATATTTTGCGACTTTGTCGTGTTAAGATATTAGCTTGGTTCATTTCTTCTTGACTAAGACTTTCATGAGTACTATGAGAATGCTCATATATTGATATTTATTATACATATTATTTCTGTGGGCTTGTTCCTCACCCTTGCTTTCTTCTTTCATCACACAACAACAGATAGCAAAGATGAACAGGACCAAGCTCCCATTTCGCAAGCGGTTAGGAAACATTCCCCAGTTTTCTGTAGGCATTGATGCCGTTGTAGCTGAGGTAGGATCTACCAATAGGCTAAGCTTTCAACTTTTGATGTACCAGACTATGTATATTTATGAATCGTAATAATGGCAAAGAATATGTAAATTATTCAGAAACTTTTTTTTAAGGTGAAATAGTTTATAATTGTGGAATAAAATGACTTGTGTAATTTTGGTATTCATCTCTGAGACTATAACTTGTGGTGTGTGTGTGTATATTGTGGGGTCACAGTACGCAGCAGTTGGTTGAATGTTAAGATTAAGTATGGATAAGGGAAATAGAACTCGTGACAACCCGAATCCCCGACCCCGAATTTGGGGGTGTTATAGAAATGGTATCAGAGCCAAGCGTTATAAACCTCAGAGATGATGTGACGTTAAGATAATAAGTTCACTAAGATAATAAGAACTCTTGCCAAGTTCATAGTCGGGTTACCTAACGTAGTACTGACAGTTAAAACCCTTACGGGAACCCTTATAAATATTATGATAGTAACATAGTTCGTTCTCGTATAGGGCAGCGGGGCACCGAACCCTGAGGTTCAAGAGCATCAGCAAGAGGATGTTTTATTGCATAATAGAGATCAAATTGTGAATCCAATAGAGTACCCTACCGAGGGACCGGATGAGATTCATATTGAGAATGTTGCGGTTGAGGATGTTATCCCAGAAGGGATTGTTGTTGAGGAGGATCTCGTGGAGGATCCTGACGAGAATGAAGAGAGGACCACTGAGGAATTGATGACCGTAGTCAGGGCGACTACCAGAGCTAGAATGGCCGCGAGGGTGGCACTAGAGTATGAAGAGTTACCAAGGGCACAAAGGATAATGAGGGCAGAAGGAGTGGGGCCTTCTATGGTACCAATTATACCAGTATCAGACCCTCTTCCAGAGGTTCCTGTAGACATCCATGAGGTTCCACCAATTCCTGTTCCCTCCCCTATACAAAGCCCAACACCTACTGAGGAAATGCCACCTTTATCTCCTGCACCATTGTCACCTGATACTGTGCTTGGTTATCCATTTGGATCCCCTGGGTCTGCACCACCTGCACCCCATGGACTGCTAGATGCTACCATTCAGGCTTCTCTTATCGCCGATTATCAAATGACTTTGGGTGGCCTGTCTGAGGCCCGTAATGTTATGAGTGATCTATTGGATCGACTTACTGCACCAAGGATTGAGGGCGGGGTACTTCCGGCAGGATTAGCTTATAGCATGGACAGGATTGAGGTTACCACCCAAATTATAGCTAGAGGCCATCTTGAGGGTCAGGTTGATCCAGCTCTACTTGCGACTATCTTAGACCTCATCACCTCTGTGATGGAGCAGGTTAGGGATGTCGTGTGTGCCCGCATTTCTTGATCCATGGTAGTGTGCAGAGCCAGAGCGATCAGACAAGGGTTTCGTGCAACACCACTTTTGGAGGATTAGCCTAAGTTATGAATGATTAGTTTTAATGACTAGATGATTATCTATGGTAGTACTTTTAGGATAGAAGCGATCAGATCAAATGATATAATTCTCTTTCATGTGTTCAGTTGTTGTACCCTCAAACAAATGGTTATGTATATATTTGTTCCTTTCAGTTCAGATCAGTTTGTTGTGATAAGTTCATATTGTTAATTGCACTATTAACACTTAAGAGAGTGTCATGAAGTTTATAGAACTTGAGAATTCATAATTTGCAATCATTCAAAGACTGAACGAGGGAAAGACTTAAGCAAAGTAAGTAAGACAAATATCCAGAGATTCTCAAAATTTTTCCAAGCATTATGCCCCCACGAGGAATAAGATTAGGGGCAAACCTTGAATGTGATAATCAAGAAGGTCGCAATTAAGATATAAGGAACCCAGAATATAATGAAGTGGAAAATGAGGATTTTAAATTAAAAGATGACCCCAATTATGGGGAGTAGGAAGAAATATTTAGACTGAGAAAACAGAAGTCGAGCAAGATAGGAAGAACCCGGATGGTACTCCTATTGGGCAATCCATGGACTTGCCTAAAACAAAACTTATACTTTTACCCCTAACCACCACCTTGAGGAAACAATGTGGTGTGAAATTCTTTCAGGCCCTTTAAGTCGCTAAGCTCTCAGAGTTTCAAGGAAATAGTTGACCCAGTCGAGGCAAGAGCCTGGCTAAAGGAAATACAGGAATAATTTGAGATTTTAAAAGATTGACGAATCACAAAAAATTGTTTTTGTCACTTACCCTCCTAAGAGAGAGACCACCCGCTGGTGAAAGACCAAGAAAGGCACGGAGCCAGAGGTTATGATAAACTGATTAAAGTTTAGTCAATTGTTTTCGAGAAAGTAATTCCCAATATTAGAGAGATAGTGTAAAAGCTTTAGATCCAGAACAAAGGCGGACGAGTATGATGAATTATGAATCTAAGTTGTAAAAGTTGTCAAGATTCGTTCTGAGGACACGAATCCCAGAATGACGTGATGTTTGAAGTAAATGATTAGTGGGTTCATGAAATGATCGTAAGAGAAAGGAAAATAAAAAGAAACTGAAGTGGAAAGGAATATAAAGGTAATAGAGTTTGAGGAATGATAAGGGAGTTAGGTATGAGGAAACCCTAAAGACTCGTAGCAATAGAAATAGAAAAGTATGTGATCGTCAGGATGAGGATGATTCACTATGAGTTAAAGTTGATGGTTGAAGGCATAAGAGATGTACATATTGTACCCCCTTTAAGTTGGGAGAATTCGAGGACAACCTTAAGATAGTTCGAAGGATAAATAATGAGACGCGGATAGACTGAGGAGACAAGAGAGTAGGAAATTAGGAAAATTGGATGAAGGAAGTGACCTTCAAGAATGTGAAGTGTAAGACCGGTGGCATGATACCCAGAAAGGGAGACGCCAGGTATGAAAGACATCCCAATATTGAGATGACTGTTGAGATAAACAACAAAAGTAAATGAGGAATTATTAAAAAGAAGTTCACGTTGACCACCGCCAATATCTTCCAGAACATCCCTGTTATCATTACCAAATCAGGAAAAAAAAGTGGATAACCATTGTTATCTTTTGGAGGCCATATGGATTGACCTCAGTTTGAATAAGGATGCTATTGTGAAATTAAGTATAGACTATCAAAGTGAGAATGATTGAATAAGGTAATCTATCAAGTATATATGACTTGATTTATCCATGAAAGAGTGTAAGTATCTTTTAAAGGCGAAATTAAGGATAAACCTCTATAACTTGGGAGGAACCATAGGGGAATGCATGAAGGTTGACATTTCACCCTTAATAGGGACAGTATAAGTTTTGACAGTATGAATTGGAAAGGATTAAGGTAACAACAACCTTTAAGGATCATTGGAGAAAATTTTTCAGAAGTGTATAGACAATGGTTCTAGTATTAGTAAATGATATTTTGATATGCCCTGTATCTAGGGAATACATGAGGAAGGATTTAAGGATAACCTTAGAGGTTTTGCAAGGAGAAAGGTAATATTCAAAGTTCTCAAGAATAGAAAATTTTGATGAAGGAAATATGACGTAATTATAATAATGCCAGGTGGGGAACGTGTTGAACCATAAGAAAATATAGATTGACCCAATGAAGGTTGAGATTGGTGAAAACAAGAAGGACCCGAGATAAGAGACGTCCTAAGTATGATCGAGAGTCAGTCATGGCAATGTTCACATCTAAAGACTAAGGCAATGACTTATGGAAAAATGGTGATTTTTTTTCTCACCAGGACTTAAGAGAAGCATTTTCACATAAGCAGTGATTGAAATGAGGTAGAAAATTTAGTTGGAGGTGGTTAAAATGACATTGATTGTAAGGAAATTTTACTATCAGGAAAGGCCAAAGAGGTGGCCAACACTTTAAGTGTAAGAGGATAATTATCGGCGCTCGTGCCAGAGGAATACAGTGATAATGGTTAATTCCGTGAAGGTTGTATTATGGTGTGAAAGATTGACATTCCTTCTGATGACTGTGCGGTACTCAACCGTAATAGTAGTTTGGTAAAGTTTATTTCATCTAATCGCCGTGAGCGGGCTTTCTATCTTAGAAGGTCCTATCTTGAGATATGCCAGGAGCATGTTACGAAAGGACTAAATGAACCTTTGAGCTTCATGTCTCCCAGTAAAGAAATATGGTTAATAATGTTATTAGCCTGCTATCGTTGCTTTGATTGAAACTCTTCTGCAATTTTATCTGCTTCATGTCATGAATGTACGTTAGGATCTGGAGTGTTCTTAATGAATTATGAATGGTGATTATGTTAACTCCTTAGAAGAATTTGATAAGGTAGGTATGGACTTTGTATGGTTAGATATTAGGACTTCATGGAAAATGAATGACTATAGTAGGTCCGTGGTGGACTATAGTAATGCATCAACGGTTCTTTGAATAATGAGCCGATTACAACCGTGAGAGTTGTATTGTAATGGATTTTGAGATTGAGTACCACTAATCGGGTCGTGGTGGTGTATAAGTTATCATTGAATAGACTAATTAAGTAGATTATCTACCTATTGAATACTTATTCCTTCTTATCAATAGAGAGTCGTATTACTATACGAGGAAGGTTGCGGTGCAAGCATAGGATTCTAGTAACGCTGATGTCTAGAATGAGACCCCAGATTCGATTTTCGATGATGAGGGAGTTTCAAAGGTAATTGAGTATAAGCTCGAGGAAGAGCATGGGTCCATAGAATGATGGACCGAATAGCAAAAATATTTAGGCATGTGAAATACGATACTATAATACTTAATGTTGATATATAAATACGTATATGTTTTGTTCTCCTATGACAAACCTCTATAGTTCAGATGTAGATTCCAAGCCAGATATTTGTGGCAGTATTTTTTTTCATATACAATTCTCTTCAATTCATTCTTTTCTCTCATTTTCATTTTGTATAAGCTGAGAAGAACAACCCTTCCAGAAGGGGAGGTATTGCCGAATGACTATCTATCTGCGTAATAGAAGCCTAGTAGGATACCATATGTTGATTAATTGCTTGTCAAGTACTAAAGGCTGGCCACCTTCTGTACTAACTATGCAATAAAACAAGTGTTCATGATCATAGTGATCTCTCAATAAATTCCTTTACTTCTATATGATTGAACGAGCTTCCAAAGATAGAAGCAGCTAGAAAATGAGTACTGCAAGTGTGTTGTCTCCAAAATCGAAACACGTTCGTGATACTAAGGTTGACGCGGTTAGTAAAAGGTTATAGAATACTAACGAGCAAAAGTGTATCCAACATAGTATTATGTACGGAAGATAGTAATGACTACAAACAAGAAAAGAAGGAATATTGAGAATCAAAAGCTATAGTGCTAGAAGCTATTATGAGAGTCTGTGTAATAGACTTGAAAGAATTTGGAATGATCATTTATCGCGGATTGAGTTTTCTTACGATAATAGATCATATGTCATTATCTAGATGTCGCCTTATGAGATCCTTGAGGGAAGACAATGTCGATATCCCTTATGTTAGGATGAAGTTGTAGAGCGCAAGATGCTCGGACCAGTAGTAGTCCAAAGGACCAAGGATATAATAGATCTAATCAGAGGACGGCTGGTAGTAGCCCAAGATGGACATAAGAAGTATGTTGATTTAACGCGAAAGGACAAAGAATAGGAAGTAGGGGACCTAGTGTTGTTATAGGTACTCCCTTGGAAAGGATGGATGAGGTTCAGAAAGAAAGGGAAACAAAGCCCAAGATACATTGGACCTTTTGAGATACTAAGACGGATTGGGAAGTTGACTTATGAGCTAGCCTTACCCCCGAACCTACAACAAGTTCATAATTTCTTCCATGTGTCAATGCTAAGGAAGTATCATCGGGATGCCAGACACATAGTGGAGTACGAGCAGGTGGAAATGCAACCAGATCTGACTTATGTGGAGAAACCAGTAAAGATTATGGATAAGAAGGAGCAGGTGCTTCTGAACAAAGTGATCAAGCTGGTCAGAGTGCTATGGCAGAATCATAATGTGGAAGAATCAACTTGGGAACTAGAGAGCGCAATGCTAGAAAAGTACCCCCGTTTGATTTCTATTTGATTCCGGGACGGAATCCTTTTAAGGAGGGGAGACTGTAATAACCCCAAAAATTTTGAACTTTTTATAACCCTTATGAATAGTGATTTTGCTGATTATGCTGAATAAGAAAACTTTTCATACCTCACTTTGTAGAGGTTCTTTTATTGTTATTCTGAGATCTCATTAGTACTCTATATGTTATATAAGTGTATGTAAAGATCGTCAGAATCCAAATTCGAACACTTTGATTTTTTCCCGAAAATCCACCAGATACCGAAAGAATTGAGTATAAGGTAACAGGATAAAAGGATTTAAATTCAAGGATTATAAGAGAGGATCATAAAAAGGAATATAATGTATGGAGAAAGGTTAAGGAAACCCAAGTAAAAAGATCCCGGGTATGATCCCTCAAACGATAAACGAGAATGAAAGTTAAGAGAACCGTATAACAGATCAGCGATCATTAGCCAAGTAATTAGGAGTTTATCAAAGAGTTAGTGGAGGATGATGTCATCACACCAACAAGAAGAGGACAAGTGTGGGAAGATGACATAGGAGGATGACATAAGCATGACCAAAAGGGAAGGAATTGTTGGTTGATTACAAGCCACACAAATTTTACCATGGTTAAAAGGTAATTAACCAAAACAAAAGGAGACAACCAAGCAAAACAAATCAAAAACACAAAACACAAGTTGACTTTCCCCATTTCATGAAGAAGCTCTCGGCCTTTTCCATTTCTAGGAAGAAGAAAATTCAAAAACCAAGTTCCAAGCCTTGTTAATTAGTGAGGTAATTATCTAAGGTTCCTTGTACATAGATATAGATATCCTATGAATCTAAGCTTCAAATTCCTTCACAATATCTTCCTATAATTCATGGAAGAAGAGAGTGAATAGTGTTTTTCAAGAACTTGAAGTTTTGATCTTGTGTTTTTGTTTAGATAAAGCTTTAGTAAGGATTTTCCAAGGTTGTTTCAAGCTAATTAGTTACTGCTACTCACAAGGAAGGTGTAATCTCTTAACCTAGTATTATTATTAAATGTTAAGAGCTTATTATGAGTAGTATAGTTCATGAGAGGCATGATTGTTGAATATTTAGAGATTGGTTAGTTTTGTAATGTTTTTGGAGTTGTAAATCTTAATGATTAGTTAATGAACTTAAGTAAGCTCTTAGTTCATGATTGAGAAGTAGTATAAATTGGAAATATTGAGTTGTTGGGGCTGTTATAGTAAATAATGGATGAAGTTTGGTTGTAGTGGTGATTGTGGGTTGAATTGTGAATTGATTGGAATGGTTTAAATTTGGTAATCGCGTAACATAACCGTCGTAATGCCCGATTTACTTTAGAATGCTTTTGTTCTTAACATCAGGACCCGTGAACTCACTGTTAGGTTTTGACCATTGCCTTTATTAGATAGTTCATGTTACGAGCTTCGTTTTAATATATGGTTCGCTTGAATCCGATGTACGTTTAGGAGAAACGACTGTTTTAAGTAACGGCATTTTGCGAACGAACCATTACCCCTCGCCTTACTTTGAAACATTGGTTAAGGCCATTAAATGACTAATTGGGATATGAAACAATTATGTAAAGTGGATTAGGCAGTTGGTAGGGTACTCGCGAAAGAATCTCCTTAAAATTCCTAATGGTTAATTTATTAAAAATGGTGGAGCCGAGGGTACTCAAGCGACCTAAGTGAATCGTTAAGCGCGAAAGCGAACGTTTGGGTCTAATTGGTTAAAGTATAGATTTATAAGCGACTTTGGTTTAATTCCAACTTATTTGATGTTTATAGGTTACCAGACTCATCCCAGGCCTTTTATCACCCACAGTCGCTCAGGCAAGTTTTCTACCCGTTATACTGTTGTTGTGATGTATATATGTATATGCATTATCTTGTGATTGATGCATGATGGTTAATTAGCAAATCTTGCGATATATTGGAGCATGCTGATATGGGATATATGCATGTCTGTTTCATAATCTTGATATCTATCTGTTGATTCCAATGCTTATAGTTGCATAATACCTATGTGAAAGGAATATGTCCTAAGTCCAATCATGTATTAGGATTTAGGAATAACTTTTTATGTAATCTATTTTGATTTCATTGATATTAATAAAAGACTTGTTTTGTTTTTATTACGGGCTCTATCTATTTAAGTGTTTAAATAAGATATACCATAGTTTAGAGTAAAGCTTTTTATGGATTATGATGAGATCATAATACTGAGACCTAAAAGATGATAACTCTAAACTTAAATAGTTCCTGATCATTGGATTACTAACTGGTAATTAATAATCCGCAAAGATCGGTACATACTATACTTGCTTCATTATGAAGGATGTCTATTCTCATAGACATTTGTGTGGTGACACTATAGCTAGTATGTAGGTGCTTATTATAGAATAAGTACACTGAACATGACTCGCACAGCTGAACAACTGATGGAGTTCACTCACGTGTCAGCAGTTGTTCACATAGTGATAGTTGTACAAGTATCCTTAGACTTGAGGTCATCATAGTCATCTTGTGTACACTGAACTATGCTTTGGTTTAGTTCTTAGTCTCCAGGGACAATTATTAGGGCTCTACTGGGTATAGGAATTTGTACACGAAGATAGTGTATGATCAATAAAGGATCTACCCCTTCCAGTGAAGGAAGCGAATGTTCAAGGCTGATTTGCATAGAACTAAGCATAGTAAATTGTAAGCAAGTGATTAAATTAGATAGGCTTGACACAAGATCCATGCCTTGTATTTATTCAGGACATTGTAGGGTAGAAGGAGTTTATTGTACGGTAACTATTCACTGAATAGGTTCTTGGTATTCTAAGTAGTGAATTCGTATTATCCGGATAGTCGCGATATGCTGAGAAGTATCCCTCACGATGTAGAATAAATATGATTAATTAATTAATCATATTTAATAAATTAGAGAATTTATATAAATAATGATAAAATAGTTTTATTATTATTTATTTCTACTACCGGCTTAATATTGAAACTACAGGGTCACACCATAAAAAGAGAATGATTTAATGGTGGAGGAATTAATTAATAATGGCTGATAATTATTTATTTATGAAATAAATAATTAATTGGCAAATTTAATAATTGATTAAATGAGATTTAATTGATTATAAATTAATTAAGAAAAGTTCTTAATATTATTAATTAAGAATTTAATTTTTGGAAATTAAATCAAGAGAGAGAATTATTTCTAAAGTGTTTAGAAAAAGGATTAATAATTAAAAGGTGTTTTAATTATTAATGAGAATAATAAATGGGTTAATAATAATAATATTTTATGGGAAAATTTCAGCTGAAAATTTTGCCTATAAATATACTATTATAAACCCTATTTTTATTCTAACCCAAAAGTTTTTAGAAAACCTAATTCTCTCCACCTCATCCTCCTCCTTAACGTCGTTTTTATGGTGGATACCAGTGGAGTGCTTCACGTTTGAGGAGCAGCGCTAAGGATCTCCGATCGTTGCTTTTGGATCGCTATTAAAGGTTAGTAATCGATTCATATGTTTTAATCACGATTTATATGCTTTTATTTGGATTTTATATGTGTAAAAAGTGTTTTACCATGCCTCCTCTGCGATTAAAATCCAACATTGGTATCAGAGCATGCATCTGTGGTAAAAATTTCACAATTTTATATGCTTGTATGAATTAATTATGATTTTTACAAGTTTTATCATGGATTAATTTTGTCTGATGAGAAATCGTTTCTCAGAATAATTTTGAATGTTGATCTGGGTTCTACAAGTGTTGTAGATCGTCTGGGTATTTTTTTCATAATTTTATGATGTATAGATTTTTTATTATGAATTTTTGAAGTTGTATCATTGATAATTTGTAATTAGATAAGTATATATATATATATTCAATTATGTATATATATTTGTGTTGTTTTTGCTGTACTATTGAATGCATTAAAGTAAAGAAAGGTACAGAGAAGACAGACACGACGATCGAGAAGAAGCTGTCAGGCGGCTGCTGTAGGCGCGTATGGCGCAAACGCGCACGGGGGGGGGGTCGCGCATTCCGGGAATGCGTTACACCCTGTGGCACATTCGCGGAATGCGTTACACCTTTTAATGGCTTAAAAGGGTTGTAACGCATCACCGGAATGCGTTACAGAGCTGTAACGCGTTCCTGTAATGCGTTACAGCCCATCTGTTATTTTTAAATTTGATTTTTTGGGAGTTTCGTAACTCCGTTTTGGGCGTGCAATATATCGTTGGATTCATTTTTCCGAGACGGATCTAATGGAGTGATCAAATTTTAGTTTATATAAAAGTTTTGAACTGTTTATATTTCCAAAAGTGTTTTAAAGTTGTTTTTAACTGTTATAACTGCTTTTAAATGCTTCATGTGATACATAGAGATGTATAATTCTTAGACCAATATGCTAGATGATGTAACATGCCTACCTTGATGTTTATTCATGTTGATATATGTGATATATGCTTAGTTTATCATGTAATGATAGATTTAGGTGAACTTAAATGAACATAAGGCGTTTGTTAGACAACCTAGTATAGTAAAATTATTTCATAACCTAAATAATAATATTATGAATACAATCATGAGATTCTTGTGTTTATGAAACACATAATTGAATATGAATTTTCGATATTAGAGAAAGGATGATTCTGTCAACAACAGATTTTTATCTGTAAGAAAGGGTTATTAAGTGACGCCTCTTGACAATGCTCCACCCGATCTGGGAATCATCTGATTATTGATTATTGATTTGAAATATTTAATTTAAAAGGAAGAATCTATTTATAATATGATTATGATTGTAACGTAATATAATCCCTCTAAAATTAAATAATATCAAGTAGTAATTGGCCAATGACAAAACGGGCTTATGTAGGTCATAGCCTTCCAACATGATAGAAAAGTAGTTCTTATTTTTGAATCATTGTCGGTTCATGCTACAGCCGAGGGCTTTGATTTCGAAATAAGAAATACTTGTCTATTACATAGAGATGTGTACATTGAATTAGAATCTAAAGGTCGGTACGTGCCACAGCCGTGGGCCGTTGGGGACTGATTCAATTGTACGGAATGTTGGGTTAGACTTGACTTAGAATATTGAGTTTGTCGTGCCACAACCGTGAGTCAATTATTCAAGAGGCTAAAGTTTGATTAGGGAATAACATAAGATGTAACTGACAAGAGTTGTCTGCCTATTGAACATTACATGGCAGTTCGTGCTACAGCCGGGATTGTGTAATGGAATGTAGGATCCCTATTCCTACTAGCATTATGAATGCTTAATTTTTCATGTAGGGGGTTGAATAAATTAGGTAAACTAGTGGGAGCCACTTATGAATGAAGACCCGATTCATATAGTGTTTTAAAATGAAATCGAATATTTGCTAAGTGTTGTTATATGTTTATCATTTACAGATTTACAATGTACATTATGTCTTCTGCACTATCACTCAGGAGCATACTGGATGCTCACAAGTTGACTGGTCCTAATTATGCTGACTGCCTTCGAAACTTGAGAATTATTCTCAGGATTGAGAAGCTGGAATATGTGATTGACTCACCTAAGCCTACTGAACCTGCTAGTGATGCACATAATGATGAACATGTTGTGTATCGTAAGTGGGTAGATGATGCAAATGTTGCTCAATGCATCATGCTAGCTTCCATGAACATTGAGCTACAGAAGCAATATGAGCATATGGATGCTCACACTATCCTCATGCATCTACAAGAGTTGTATGATGTGGTAGGGAGGACAGCTCAATATGAGATATCGAAGGAGCTGTTCAGTTGTAGGATGTCTGAGGGATCATTTGTGAATGACCATGTACTTAAGATGATCAATTTGATTGAACATCTTGGACAACTTGGTTTTGCCATGGATGGGGAGCTGAGCCAAGACTTGGTCTTGCAATCGCTTCCGAGTTCGTTCTCGCAGTTTGTTGTGAACTTTCACATGAATAAGTTGGATGTCAGCCTGCCTGAACTCCACAACATGTTGAAGACTGCTGAATCGAATTTTTCCCCTAAGAAGAGTTCTGTTCTTCTAATTGGTGAAGCTTCCAATCCTAAGAAAAGGAAGAGGAACCCTTCCAAGAAGAAGAAAGTAGGTGAGAAAACGCCGGTTCCACCAAAAGCTGAAAACCCCAAGAGCAAAGTTGTTTGCTTTCACTGTAACAAGGTGGGACACTGGAAGAGGAACTGCAAGGTATACCTTGCAGAATTGAAGAAGAAGAAGGGTAGTGAGACTACCACTTCTGATTCAGGTATGTTCATGATAGAAGTGAATATGTCATTAAATCAAATTTCTACTTGGGTATTAGATACCGCCTGTGGTTCTCATATCTGCAATTTGTTGCAGGGACTAAGGAGAAGTAGGACTCTTGAGGAAGAGGAGGTGATTCTATTGATGGAAAATGGAGCAAGAGTTGCTGCTGAAGATGTAGAATCATTTCATTTACATATGCCTACGGGCAAGACTATTGTTTTTTAAATAATTGTTATTTTGTTCCCTCAATTGTGAGGAATATTATTCCCATGTTAGACTTGGCTGGATTTTCATTTATTATTGAGAATAATGAATGTTCTATTCTTAGAGATAATATTTTTATGGACGTGGTACTTTAAATAATGGTCTGTATAAATGTGACATAATTTACTTCAGATTGAACAAACTAATAAAAGAAAATGGATGACAAAAATCTCACTTCATTGTGGCACTGCAGTCTCCATTTAGTAGACATTGAGAGAGGGCTGCAAATTTGCTAGGAATGGTACACGCAGATGTATGTGGACCAATGTCTACGCAAGCCATGGGTGGATTTTCATACATCATTACTTTCATGGATAATAGATCTAGATTCGGATATGTGTTTGATGAAACACAAGTCTGAAGCCTTTGAAAAGTTCAAAGAGTATAAGTATGAAGTGGAGAAAAAACCAAACATAGTATTATAATTCTTCGATTAGATCGAGGTGGTGAATACTTGAATGGAGAGTTTCTGGATTATCTCAAAGTAAATGGTATAGTCTCCCAGTGGACGCCTCCAGATTGGTATCTAAAAGGAGAAATCGAACTTTGTTAGACATAGTTCGGTCCATGATGAGCTATGCAAATCTTCCAGTATTCCGATGGGGTTATGCATTGGAAACCTCAGCATATTTACTGAATAAGGTGCCTTCCAAATCAGTTCCTCAAACTCCGTATGAGATATGGAAAGAAAGGAAACCGAGTCTTAAACACGTTAAGATTTGGGGATGTCCAGCTTATGTCAAGTTAGTTGACCCAGATAAGCTGGAATATCGATCGGTAAAATGTAGTTTTGTGGGATATCCTAAAGAGACTTTAGGGTATTACTTTTACACCGATCATCGGGTGTTTGTCTCCAGACATGCTACCTTCTTGGAAAAGGAGTTTATCCTTGAAGGAAACAGTGGGAGCAAAATTGAACTTGATGAAGTTCAAGAAGCACAAACTACTACGGATCAAGTGGAAACACCTGTTCTGACTGAACAACCTTCTGTGGAACATCCCATTTGTAGGTCAGGGAGAGTGTCTCACCAACCTGAGAGGTAATATGGCCTTGTCATTGAGAATGACAATGAGTTGTCGATCATTGATGATGGCGACCCTGTGACCTATAATGAGGCTATGAGTAGTGTTGACTCGGAGAAATGGCATAGTGCCATGAAATCCGGAATGAAATCTATGTATACGGGATACAAAAGAATGATTAGAGCAGATGGCCAGGTGGAGACCTTTAAGGCCAGGCTTTTGGGAAAAGGATTCAAATAAAGGCAATGGATTGACTTTGATGAAACCTTTTACCTGTAGCCCTGTTAAAATCAGTTCGGATTTTGCTTGCGATTGCTGCTTACTACGACTATGAGATCTGGAAATTAGCCAGATGGTTTTCTTTCCAAGAGAAATGAAAACCTAGTGTGTAAGCTGCTACAAACCATATATGGTTTAAAGCAAGCTTCTCATAGATGGAACATCCGTTTTGATGAGACAATCAAAGAGTTTGGTTTTATGAAAAACGTAGATGAACCATGTGTCTACAAAAGGGTTAGTGGGAGCACGATAACATTTCTTGTGTTGTATTGAATTAGAGTTGACACACATAACAATATAGAAGACCCACTCACAAAGCTGCTTTATGAAAGTCATTTTGATCGTCATAAAGACAAGATGGGTATTAGATACCAGAGTGATTGGCTTTAGTACAAGTGGGAGATTGAAAGGAATATGTCCTAAGTCCAAGCATGTATTAGGATTTAGGAATAACTTTTTATGTAATCTGTTTTGATTTTATTGATATTAATAAAAGACTTGTTTTGTTTTTATTACGGGCTCTATCTATTTAAGTGTTTAAATAAGATATACCATAGTTTAGAGTAAAGCTTTTTATGGATTATGATGAGATCATAATAGTGAGACCTAAAAGATGATAACTCTAAACTTAAATAGTTCCTGATCATAGGATTACTAACTGGTAATTAATAATCCGCAAAGATCGGTACATACTATGCTTGCTTCATTATGAAGGATTTCTGTTCTCATAGACATTTGTGTGGTAACATTATAGCTAGTATGTAGGTGCTTATTATAGAATAAGTACACTGAACATGACTCGCACAGCTGAACAACTGATGGAGTTCACTCACGTGTCAGCAGTTGTTCACATAGTGATAGTTGTACAAGTATCCTTAGACTTGAGGTCATCATAGTCATCTTGTGTACACTGAACTATGCTTTGGTTTAGTTCTTAGTATCCAGGGACAATTATTAGGGCTCTACTGGGTATAGGAATTTGTACACGAAGATAGTGTATGATCAATAAAGCATCTTCCAGTGAAGGAATCGAATGTTCAAGGCTGATCCACTTATGCTAGTTTAGGAATCTCTGGCCAGAGTGAATGAAATTAGAAAAGAGTTTCTAATTTGCATAGAACTAAGCATAGTAAATGGTAAGCAAGTGATTAAATTAGATAGGCTTGACACAAGATCCATGCCTTGTATTTAATCAGGACATTGTAGGGTAGAAGGAGTTTATTGTACGGTAACTATTCACTGAATAGGTTCTTGGTATTCTAAGTAGTGAATTCGTATTATTCGGATAGTCGCGATATGCTGAGAAGTATCCCTCACGATGTAGAATAAATATGATTAATTAATTAATCATATTTAATAAATTAGAGAATTTATATAAATATTGATAAAATAGTTTTATTATTATTTATTTCTACTACCGGCTTAATATTGAACCTACAGGGTCACACCATAAAAAGAGAATGATTTAATGGTGGAGGAATTAATTAATAATGGTTGATAATTATTTATTTATGAAATAAATAATTAATTGGCAAATTTAATAATTGATTAAATGAGATTTAATTGATTATAAATTAATTAAGAAAAGTTCTTAATATTATTAATTAAGAATTTAATTTTTGGAAATTAAATCAAGAGAGAGAATTATTTCTAAATTGTTTAATAAAAGGATTAATAATTAAAAGGTGTTTTAATTATTAATGAGAATAATAACTGGGTTAATAATAATAATATTTTATGGGAAAATTTCAGCTGAAAATTTTGCCTATAAATATGCTATTATAAACCCTACTTTTATTCTAACCCAAAAGTTTTTAGAAAACCTAATTCTCTCAACCTCCTCCTCCTCCTTAACGTCATTTTCTTGGTGGATACCGGTGGAGTGCTTCACGTTTGAGGAGCAGCTGCTAAGGATCTTCGATCGTTGCTTTTGGATCGCTATTAAAGGTTAGTAATCGATTCATATGTTTTAATCACGATTTATATGCTGTTATTTGGATTTTATATGTGTAAAAAGTGTTTTACCATGCCTCCGCTGCAATTAAAATCCATCACTATACTAGAGATAAGCAGTAATTGCGTATACCCTTAGCATAGGGGACCCAAAGGTGAACATTTTCTAAAACCGGGAGTCGATGTTCCCGAGTATATTATATAAATTTATATATATATATATATATATAGTTTTCAAAACTATTAATCGAATAAGGTTTATTCAATAACTTTATTTTTATTAATGAATATTACTTTGAATATTCATTCGACGACTTATGACTCGGTTCATTTTATTTAATGAATATTATTTTGAATATTCATTCGAGGACTTATGACTCCGTTTATTTTATTAAATAATATTCTTTATTTTATTAAAGAATAATGTTTCGATAATCAAACTTATTTTCGATTATTCAAATAAAGATCATACTTTCGTATAAGTATATCTTTGGTTATTTATTATTCATTTCAAGTATGAGTTTTAAAACTTCTACTTCAAATTATTTATAGGGAGATTATCCTTATGGTAATATTATTTAAATAATAATATTCAAATATTTTCTAATATATCGGGACTGATTTATTTCATTAAATCAGCATTACTCCAAACATTCTTAAAAGTGTTTTCGAGTCTTCAAAATGATTTTTAAAAGTTTGAGCGGATCCCAAAACACATTTTTATATTTAAGATCTTCCTTTCGAAGAAGATTTAAATACTCTCTCAAAACCTGAGGGATTCGGCTCAGTGGTGTATTTTACATTCGCAACGAGGTTGCTGTTTTGAGAAAACACATTGATTACTTGCCCATCGTTCGGGAAGTAAGTTCATCTATTTGTGTCGGCATAAGCCACATGGGCTCAGTGGGCATCCATGAAAGTGTAAGTAGCTCAGTGGGAGTCCATCAAATGCGTAAGTGGCTGAGTGGGAGTCCAGCATAAGATCCTAATACGGCCAGGGTGATGACCAGTGGGGAATTCATCTATCTACTAGTAGAAAAGGTTACTTAATTGGTATCTTTGCCTGATCAGCAAGATATCAGGTTTATGCCAAGGTTTTCTTCTGTCCAAATTCATTGGATATTATAACTCTGTTTTTACATTTCATAACGGAGGTTTCCAAGGAAAGTATGAGATATATATATAGGTGTATATATATATTGGGACATAATGAAGTATCTCGTAACTTCATTTCTTTCAAATGATATTTCAAAGATTGAATCTATTCAAGTCTTATCTTGTAGTCTCATCAGTGTGATGAACTTTTGAAACTAATTATAACTTGAACGGTGGTAGTTCAAGTAGTATTCGGAAAAGATATAAGTATATTGGAGTATCTTGTAACTTCATCTTTTAAACTTATATGTAGTAAACAATTATCTTGTGCATGTCAAAGATTTTCAGAAAAACGTTGAGACATGGTTAGATATATGAGATCACCTTGCAACGATATTTTTATACAGTTATAAACTGGAACTCTGTGTATATTATACATGTCAGAGGATTTCAAAGATTATGAAAAGTATATATGTATATATATACTGAATATTTTGCGACTTTATCGCGTTAAGATATCAGCTTGGTTCATTTCTTCTTGACTAAGACTTTCATGAGTACTATGAGAATGCTCATATATTGATATTTATAATACATATTATTTCGGTGGGCTTGTTGCTCACCCTTGCTTTCTTCTTTCATCACACAGCAACAGATAGCAAAGATGAACAGGACCAAGCTCCCATTTCGCAAGCGGTTAGGAAACATTCCCCAGTTTCCTGTAGGCGTTGATGCCGTTGTAGCTGAGGTAGGATCTACCAATAGGCTAGGCTTTCAACTTTTGATGTACTACACTATGTATATTTATGAATTGTAATAATGGCAAAGAATATGTAAATTATTCAGAAACTTTTTTTTAAGGTGAAATGGTTTATAATTGTGGAATAAAATGACTTGTGTAATTTTGGTATTCATCTCTGAGACTATAACTTGTGGTCTGTATGTGTGTATATTATGGGGTCACAGTACGCAGTAGTTGGTTGATTGTTAAGATAAAGTATGGATAAGGGAAATGGAACTCGTGACAACCCGAATCTCCGACCCCAGATTTGGGGGTGTTACAGAAATGGTATCAGAGCCAAGTGTTATAAACCTCAGAGATGATGTGACGTTAAGATAATAAGTTCACTAAGATAATAAGAACTCTTGCCAAGTTCATAGTCGGGCTACCTAACGTAGTACTGGCAGTTAAAACCCTTACGGGAACCCTTATAAATATTATGATAGTAACATAGTTCGTTCTCGTATAGGGCAGCGGGGCACCGAACCCTGAGGTTCAGGAGCATCAGCATGAGGATGTTTTATTGCATATTGGAGATCAAATTGTGAATCTAATAGAGTACCCTAACGAGGGACCGGATGAGACTCATATTGAGAATGTTGCGGTTGAGGATGTTATCCCAGAAGGGATTATTGCTGAGGAGGATCTATTGGAGGATCCTGACGAGAATGAAGAGAGGACCGCTGAGGAATTGATGACCGTAGTCAGGGCGACTACCAGAGCTAGAATGGCCGCGAGGGTGGCACTAGAGGATGAAGAGTTACCAAGGGCACAAAGGATAATGAGGGCAGAAGGAGTGGGGCCTTCCACGACACCAATTATACCAGTATCAGACCCCCTTCCAGAGGTTCCTATAGACATCCATGAGGTTCCACCAATTCCGGTTCCCTCCCCTGTACAAAGCCCAGCACCTACTGAGGAAATGCCACCTTTATCTCCTGCACCATTGTCACCTGATACCGTGCTTGGTTATCCATTTGGATCCCCTGGGTCTGCACCACCTGCACACAATGGACTGCTAGATGCTACCACTCAGGCTTCTCTTATCGCCGATTATCATATAACTTTGAGTGGCCTGTCTGAGGCCCGTAATGTTATGAGTGATCTATTGGATCGACTTACTGCACCAAGGATTGAGGACGGGGTACTTCCGGCAGGATTAACATATAGCATGGACAGGATTGAGGCTACCACCCGAATTACAGCTAGAGGCCATCTTGAGGGTCAGGTTGATCCAGCTCTACTCGCGACTATCTTAGACCTCATCACCTCTGTGATGGAGCAGGTTAGGGATGTCGTGCGTGCCCGCATTTCTTGATCCATGATAGTGTGCAGAGCCAGTGCGATCAGACAAGGGTTTCATGCAGCACCACTTTTGGAGGATTAGCCTATGTTATGAATGATTAGTTTTAATGACTAGATGATTATCTATGGTAGTACTTTTGGGATAGAACCAATCAGATCAAATAATGTAATTCTCTTTCATGTGTTCAGTTGTTGTACCCTCGAACAAATGGTTATGTATATATTTGTTCCTTTCAGTTCAGATCAGTTTATTGTGATAAGTTCATATTGTTAATTGCACTATTAACACTTAAGAGAGTGTCATGAAGTTTATAGAACTTGAGAATTCATAATTTGCAATCATGCAAGGACTGAACGAGGGAAAGACTTAAGCAAAGTAAGTAAGACAAATATCCAGAGATTCTCAAAAATTTTCCAAGCATTATGCCCCCACGAGGAATAAGATTAGGGGCAAACCTTGAATGTGATAATCAAGGAGGTCGCAATTAAGATATAAGGAACCCAGTATATAATGAAGTGGAAAATGAGGATTTTAAATTAAAAGATGACCCCAATTATGGGGAGTAGGAAGAAATATTTAGACTGAGAAAACAGAAGTCGAGCAAGATAGGAAGAACCAGGATGGTACTCCTATTGGGCAATCTATGGACCTGCCTAAAACAAAACTTATACTTTTACCACTAACCACCACCTTGAGGAAACATTGTGGTGTGAAATTCTTTCAGGACCTTTAAGTCGCTAAGCTCTCAGAGTTCCAAGGAAATAGCTGATCCAGTCGAGGCAAAAGCCTGGCTAAAGGAAATACAGGAATAATTTGAGATTTTAAAAGATTGACGAATCACAAAAAACTATTTTTGTCACTTACCCTCCTAAGAGAGAGACCACCCGCTGGTGAAAGACCAAGAAAGGCACGGAGCCAGAGGTTATGATAAACTGATTAAAGTTCAGTCAATTGTTTTCAAGAAAGTAATTCCCAAGGTTAGAGAGATAGTGTAAAAGTTTTAGATCCAGAACAAAGACGGGCGAGTATGATGAATTATGAATCTAAGTTGTAAAAGTTGTCAAGATTCGTTCTGAGGACACGAATCCCAAAATGACGTGATGTTTGAAGTAAATGATTAGTGGGTTCATGAAATGATCATAAGAGAAAGGAAAATAAAAAGAAACTGAAATGGAAAGGAATATAAAGGCAATAGAGTTTGAGGAATGATAAGGGAGTTAGGTATGAGGAAACCCTAAAGACTCGTAGCAATAGAAATAGAAAAGTATGTGATCGTCAGGATGAGGATGATTCACTATGACTTAAAGTTGATGGTTGAAGGCATAAGAGATGTACATATTGTACCCCCTTTAAGTTGGGAGAATTCGAGGACAACCTTGAGATAGTTCGAAGGATAAATAATGAGACGCGGATAGACTAAGGAGACAAGAAAGTAGGAAATTAGGAAAATTGGATGAAGGAAGTGACCTTCAAGAATGTGAAGTGTAAGACCGGTGGCATGATACCCAGAAAGGGAGACGCCAGGTATGAAAGACATCCCAACATTGAGATGACTGTTGAGATAAACAACAAAAGTAAATGAGGAATTATTAAAAAGAAGTTCACGTTGAACACGACCAATATCTTCCAGAACATCCCTGTTATCATTACCAAATCAGGAAAGAAAAGTGGATAACCATTGTTATCTTTTGGAGGCCATATGGATTGACCTCAGTTTGAATAAGGATTCTATTGTGAAATTAAGTATAGACTATCGAAGTGAGATGATTGAATAAGGTAATCTATCAAGTATATATGACTTGATTTATCCATGGAAGAGAGTAAGTATCTTTTAAAGGTGGAATTAAGGATTAAACCTCTATAACTTGAGAGAAACCATAGAAGAATGCATGAAGGTTGACATTTCACCCTTAATAGGGACAGTATGAGTTTTGACAGTATGAATTAGAAAGGATTAAGGTAACAACAACCTTAAAGGATCATTGGAGAAATTTTTTTAGAAGTGTATAGACAATGGTTCTAGTATTAGTAAATGATATTTTGATATGCCCTGTATCTAGGGAATACAGGAGGAAGGATTTAAGGATAACCTTAGAGGTTTTGCAAGGAGAAAGGTAATATTCAAAGTTCTCAAGAATAGAAAATTTTGATGAAGGAAATATGACATAATTATAATAATGCCAGGTGGGGCACGTGTTGAACCATAAGAAAGTATAGATTGACCCAATGAAGGTTGAGATTGGTGAAAACAAGAAGGACCCAAGATAAGAGACGTCCTAAGTATGATTGAGAGTCAGTCATGGCAATGTTCACATCTAAAGACTAAGGCAATGACTTATGGAAAAATGGTGATTTTTTTTCTCACCAGGACTTAAGAGAAGCATTTTACTATCAGGAAAATTTAGTTGGAGGTGGTTAAAATGACATTGATTGTAAGGAAATTTTACTATCAGGAAAGGCCAAAGAGAGGCCAACACTTTAAGTGTAGGAGGACAATTATCGGCTCTCGTGCCAGAGGAATACAGTGATAATGGTTAATTCCGTGAAGGTTGTATTATGGTGTGAAAGATTGACATTCCTTCTGATGACTGTGCGGTACTCAACCGTAATAGTAGTTTGGTAAAGATTTAATTCATGTAATCGCCTTGAGCGGGCTTTCTATCTTAGAAGGTCCTATCTTGAGATAAGCCAGGAGCATGTTACGAAAGGACTAAATGAACCTTTGAGCTTCATGTCTCCCAGTAAAGAAATATGGTTAATAATGGTATTAGCCTGCTATCGTTGCTTTGATTGAAACTCTTCTGCAATTTTATCTGCTTCATGTCATGAATGTACGTCAGGATCTGGAGTGTTCTTCATGAATTATAAATGGTGATTATGTTAACTCCTTAGAAGAATTCGATAAGGTAGGTATGGACTTTGTATGGTTAGATATCAAGACTTCATGGAAAATGAATGATTGTAGTAGGTCCGTGGTGGACTATAGTAATGCATCAACAGTTCTTTGAATAATGAGCCGATTACAACCGTGAGAATTGTATTGTAATGGATTTTGGGATTGAGTACCACTAATCTGGTCGTGGTGGTGTATAAGTTATCATTGAATAGTCTAATTAAATGGATTATCTACCTATTGAATACTTATTCCTTCTTATCAACAGAGAGTCGTATTACTATACGAGGAAGGTTGCGGTGCAAGCATAGGATTCTAGTAACGTTGATGTCTAGAATGAGACCCCAGATTCGATTTTCGATGATGAGGGAGTTTCAAAGGTGATTGAGTATAAGCTCGAGGAAGAGCATGGGTCCATAGAATGATGGACCGAATAGCAAAAATATTTAGGCATGTGAAATACGATGCTATAATACTTAATGTTGATATATATATATATGTATATGTTTTGTTCTCCTATGACAAACCTCTATAGTTCAGAGGTAGATTCCAAGCCAGATATTTGTGGCAGTATTTTTTTTTCATATACAATTCTCTTCAATTCGTTCTTTTCTCTCCTTTTCATTTTGTATAAGCTGAGAAGAACAACCCTTCCAGAAGGGGAGGTATTGCCGAATGACTATCTATCTGTGTGATAGAAGCCTAGTAGGATACCATATATTGTTTAATTGCTTGTCAAGTACTAAAGGCTGGCCACCTTCTGTACTAACTATGCAATAAAACAAGTGTTCATGATCATAGTGATCTCTCAATAAATTCCTTTACTTCTATATGATTGATCGAGCTTCCAAAGATGGAAGCAGCTAGAAAATGAGTACTGCAAGTGTGTTGTCTCCAAAATCGAAACACGTTCGTGATACTAAGGTTGACGCGGTTAGTAAAAGGTTATAGAATACTAACGAGCAAAAATGTATCCAGCATAGTATTATGTACGGAAGATAGTAATGACTACAAACAAGAAAAGAAGGAATATTGAGAATCAAAAGCTATAGTGCTAGAAGCTATTATGAGAGTCTGTGTAATAAACTTGAAAGAATTTGGAATGATCATTTATCGCGGATTGAGTTTTCTTACGACAATAGATCATATGTCATTATCCAGATGTCGCCTTATGAGATCCTTGAGGGAAGACAATGTCAATCTCCCTTATGTTAGGATGAAATTGTAGAGCGCAAGATGCTCGGACCAACAGTAGTCCAAAGGACCAAGGATATAATAGATCTAATCAGAGGACGGCTGGTAGTAGCCCAAGATGGACATAAGAAGTATGTTGATTTAACGCGAAAGGATAAAGAATAGGAAGTAGGGGACCTAGTGCTGTTATAGGTACTCCCTTGGAAAGGATGGATGAGGTTTGGAAAGAAAGGGAAATAAAGCCAAGATACATTGGACCTTTTGAGATACTAAGACAGATTGGGAAGTTGTCTTACGAGCTAGCCTTACCCCCGAACCTACAACAAGTTCATAATTTGTTCCATGTGTCAATGCTAAGGAAGTATCATCGGGATGCCAGACACATAGTGGAGTACGAGCAGGTGGAAATGCAACCAGATCTGACTTACGTGGAGAAACCAGTAAAGATTATGGATAAGAAGGAGCAGGTGCTTCGGAACAAAGTGATCAAGCTGGTTAGAGTGCTATGGCAGAATTATAATATGGAAGAATCAACTTGGAAACTAGAGAGCGCAATGCTAGAAAAGTACCCCCGTTTGTTTTCTATTTGATTCCGGGACGTAATCCTTTTAAGGAGGGGAGATTGTAATAACCCCAAAAATTTTGAACTTTTTGTAACCCTTATGAATAGTGATTTTGCTGATTATGCTGAATAAGAAAACTTTTCATACCTCACTTTGTAGAGGTTCTTTTATTGTTATTCTCAGATCTTATTAGTACTCTATATGTTATATAAGTGTATGTAAAGATCGTCAGAATCCAAATTCGAACACTTTGATTTTTTCCCGAAAATCCACCAGATACCGAAAGAATTGAGTATAAGGTAACATGATAAAAGGATTTAAATTCAAGGATTATAAGAGAGAATCATAAAAAGGAATATAATATATTGAGAAAGGTTAAGGAAACCTAAGAAATAAGATCCCGGGTATGATCCCTCAAACGATAAACGAGAACGAAAGTTAAGCGAACCGTATAACATATCAGCGATCATTATCCAAGTAATTAGGAGTTAATCAAAGAGTTAGTGGAGGATGATGTCATCACACCAACAAGAAGAGGACAAGTGTGGGAAGATGACATAGGAGGATGACATAAGCATGACCAAAAGGGAAAGAATTGTTGGTTGATTACAAGCCACACAAATTTTACCATGGTTAAAAGGTAATTAAGCAAAACAAAAGGAGACAAACAAGCAAAACAAATTAAAAGCACAAAACACAAGTTGAATTTCCCCATTTCATGAAGAAGCTCTCGGCCTTTTCCATTTCAAGGAAGAAGAAAATTCAAAAACCAAGTTCCAAGCCTTGTTAATTAGTGGGGTAATTATCTAAGGTTCCTTGTACATAGATATAGATACCATATGAATCTAAGCTTCAAATTCCTTCACAATCTCTTCCTATAATTCATGGAAGAAGAGAGTGAATAGTGATTTTCAAGAACTTGAAATTTTGATCTTGTGTTTTTGTTTAGATAAAGCTTTAGTAAGGATTTTCCAAGGTTGTTTCAAGCTCATTAGTTACTCCTACTCACAAGGAAGGCGTAATCTCTTAACCTTGCATTATTATTGAATGTTAAGAGCCTATTATGATTAGTATAGTTCATGAGAGGCATGATTATTGAATATTTAGAGATTGGTTAGTTTTGTAAAGTTTTTGGAGTTGTAAATCTTGATGATTAGTTAATGAACTTAAGTAAGCTCTTAGTTCATGATTGAGAAGTAGTATAAATTGGAAATATTGAGTTGTTGGGGCTGTTGTAGTAAAGAATGGATGAAGTTTGGTTGTAGTGGTGATTGTGGGTTGAATTGTTAATTGATTGAAATGGTTTAAATTTGGTAATCACGTAAACATAACCGTCGTAATGCCCGATTTACTTTAGACTGCTTTTGTTCTTAACATCAGGACCCGTGAAATCACTGTTAGGTTTTTACCATTGCCATTAAAAGATAGTTCATGTTACGAGATTCGTTTTGATATGTGGTTCGCTTGAATCCGATGTACGGTTTAGGAGACACGACCGTTTTAAGTAACGGCATTTTGCGAACGAACCATTACCCCTCGCCTTACTTTGAAACATTGGTTAAGACCCTTAAATGACTAATTGGGATATGAAACAATTATGTAAAGTGGATTAGGCAGTTGGTAGGGTACTCGCGAAAGAATCGCCTTAAAATTCCTAATGGTTAATTTATTAAAAATGGTGGAGCCGAGGGTACTCGAGCGACCTAGGTGAATCGTTAAGCGCGAAAGCGAACGTTAGGGTCTAATTGGTTAAAGTATAGATTCATAAGCGACTTTGGTTTAATTCCAACTTATATGATGTTTATAGGTTACCAGACTCGTCCCAGGCCTTTTATCACCCACAGTCGCTCAGGCAAGTTTTCTACCCGTTATACTGTTGTTGTGATGTATATATGTATATGCATTATCTTGTGATAGATGCATGATGGTTAATTAGCAAATCTTGCGATATATTGGAGCATGCTGATATGGGATATATGCATGTCTTCAAAATACCAATGCTTATAGTTGCATAATACCTATGCTCGAGATAAGGAGTAATTGCGTATACCCTTAGTATAGGGGACCCAAAGGTGAACATTTTCTAAAACTAGGAGTCGATGTTCCCGAGTATATTATATATATTTTTATATATATATAGATATAGTTTTCAAAACTATTAATCGAATAAGGTTTATTCGATAACTTTATTTTTATTAATGAATATTACTTTGAATATTCATTCGAGGACTTTTGACTCGGTTCATTTTATTTAATGAATATTATTTTGAATATTCATTTGAGGACTTATGACTCCGCTTATTTTATTAAATAATATTCTTTATTTTATTAAAGAATAATGTTTCGATAATCAAACTTATTTTCGATTATTCAAATAAAGATCATACTTTCGTATAAGTATATCTTTGGTTATTTATTATTCATTTCAAGTATGAGTTTAAAAACTTCTACTTCAAATTATTTATAGGGAGATTATCCTTATGGAATATTATTTAAATAATAATATTCAAATATTTTCTAATATATCGGGATTGATTTATTTCATTAAATCAGCATTACTTCAAACATTCTTAAAAGTGTTTTCGAGTCTTCAAAATGATTTTTAAAAGTTAGAGCGGATCCCAAAACTCATTTTTATATTTAAGGTCTTCCTTTCGAAGGGGATTTAAATACTCGCTCAAAACCTGAGGGATCCGGCTCAGTGGTGTATTTTACATTCGCAACGAGGTTGCTGTTTTGAGAAAACATCTTGATTACTTGCCCATCGTTCGGGAAGTAAGTTCATCTATTTGAGTCGGCATACGCAACATGGGCTCAGTAGGCCTCCATAAAAGTGTAAGTGGCTCAGTGGGAGTCCATCAAATGCGTAAGTGGCTGAGTGGCAGTCCATCAAAAGGTCCTAATACGGCCAGGGTGATGACCAGTGGGGAATTCGTCCATCTTGTAGTAGAAAAGGTTACTTAATTGGTATCTTTGCCTGATCAGCATGATATCAGGTTTATGCCAAGGTTTTCTTCTTTCCAAATTCATTGGATATTATAACTCTGTTTTTACAATTCATAACGGAGGTTTCCAAGGAAAGTATGAAATCCTCTGACATGTATAATATACACAGAGTTCCAGTTTATAACTGTATAAAAATATCGTTGTAAGGTGATCTCATATATCTAACCTTGTCTCAACATTTTTCTGAAAATCTTTGTTATGCATAAGATAATCATTCACAAAGATATAAGTTTAAAAGATGAAGTTACAAGATACTCCAATATACTTATATCTTTTCCAAATACTACTTAAACTACCACCGTTCAAGTTATAATGAGCTTTTAACAGTTCATCACATAGATGAGACTACAAGACAAGATTTGAATAGATTAAATCTTTGAATATCACTATAAATAATGAAGTTACGAGATACTTTATTAAGTCCTGATATATATATACACCTATATATCGCATATCAGCATGCTCCAATATATCGCAAAGCAGTAATTGCGTATACCCTTAGTATAGGGGACCCAAAGGTGAACATTTTCTAAAACTGGGAGTCGATGTTCCCGAGTATATTATATATATTTATATATATATATAGATATAGTTTTCAAAACTATTAATCGAATAAGGTTTATTCGATAACTTTATTTTTATTAATGAATATTACTTTGAATATTCATTCGAGGACATATGACTCGGTTCATTTTATTTAATGAATATTATTTTGAATATTCATTCGAGGACTTATGACTCCGCTTATTTTATTAAATAATATCCTTTATTTTATTAAAGAATAATGTTTTGATAATCAAACTTATTTTCGATTATTCAAATAAAGATCATACTTTCGTATAAGTATATCTTTGGTTATTTATTATTCATTTCAAGTATGAGTTTAAAAACTTCTACTTCAAATTATTTATAGGGAGATTATCCTTATGGAATATTATTTAAATAATAATATTCAAATATTTTCTAATATATCGGGACTGATTTATTTTATTAAATCAGCATTACTCCAAACATTCTTAAAAGTGTTTTCGAGTCTTCAAAATAATTTTTAAAAGTTAGAGAGGATCCCAAAACTCATTTTTATATTTAAGGTCTTCCTTTAGAAGGGGATTTAAATACTCGCTCAAAACCTGAGGGATCCGGCTCAGTGGTGTATTTTACATTCGCAACGAGGTTGCTGTTTTGAGAAAACATCTTGATTACTTGCCCATCGTTCGGGAAGTAAGTTCATCTATTTGAGTCGGCATACGCAACATGGGCTCAGTAGGCCTCCATGAAAGTGTAAGTGGCTCAGTGGGAGTCCATCAAATGCGTAAGTGGCTGAGTGGCAGTCCATCAAAAGGTCCTAATACGGCTAGGGTGATGACCAGTGGGGAATTCGTCCATCTTGTAGTAGAAAAGGTTACTTAATTGGTATCTTTGCCTGATCAGCAAGATATCAGGTTTATGCCAAGGTTTTCTTCTTTCCAAATTCATTGGATATTATAACTCTGTATTTACATTTCATAACGGAGGTTTCCAAGGAAAGTATGAGATATATATATATATAAGTGTATATATATATTGGGACTTAATGAAGTATCTCTTAATTCATTTCTTTCAAATGATATTTCAAAGATTGAATCTATTCAAGTCTTATCTTGTAGTCTCATCAGTGTGATGAATTTTTGAAACTAATTATAACTTGAATGGTGGTAGTTCAAGTAGTATTCGGAAAATATATAAGTATATTGGAGTATCTTGTAACTTCATCTTTTAAACTTATATCTAGTAAATGATTATCTTGTGCATGTCAAAGATTTTCAGAAAAACGTTGAGACAAGGTTAGATATATGAGATCACCTTGCAACGATATTTTTATACAGTTATAAACTGGAACTCTGTGTATATTATACATGTCAGAGGATTTCAAAGATTGTGAAAAGTATATATGTATATATATATACTGAATATTTTGCGAGTTTATCGCGTTAAGATACAACTTGGTTCATTTCTTCTTGACTAAGACTTTCATGAGTACTATGAGAATGCTCATATATTGATATTTATTATACATATTATTTCGGTGGGCTTGTTGCTCACCTTTGCTTTCTTCTTTCATCACACAACAACAGATAGCAAAGATGAACAGGACCAAGCTCCCATTTCGCAAGCGGTTAGGAAACATTCCCCAGTTTCCTGTAGGCGTTGATGCCGTTGTAGCTGAGGTAGGATCTACCAATAGGCTAGGCTTTCAACTTTTGATGTACCAGACTATGTATATTTATGAATTGTAATAATGGCAAAGAATATGTAAATTATTCAGAAACTTTTTTAAGGTGAAATGGTTTATAATTGTGGAATAAAATGACTTGTGTTATTTTGGTATTCATCTCTGAGACTATAACTTGTGGTATGTGTGTGTATATTGTGGGGTCACAGTACGCAACAGTTGGTTGACTGTTAAGATTACGTATGGATAAGGGAAATGGAACTCGTGACAACCCGAATCCCCGACCCCGGATTTGGGGGTGTTACACTCGTGAATGATAACACATATAGTGTAAACCCTAAGTTGTGTTTATATAGTACACAGTTATAAGATAACTTCTAATTGATATGAAATATAATTCTGTCTCCTAAAATATATCAATCAGATATTATCTTCTACAAGTCTTCTAGTCTTCTAACTCTTCATGCATGTCTTCTATTGTTTTAGTCACGATCATTTCCTGTATATCAGCTACTTTCCTTATCTGAAGTATCCGCACTTAAGTCCTGATATAAATCCTGACGACCTTAAGTTCTGATATAAGTTTTGACCTCAGTAAGTTCTGATTTCCAGTAAGTCCTGATATTAAATTCTGAAACTAAGCACAACAAATCAGACATGACATCTCAAATATATCTAACAATCTCCCCCAACTTGTAAATTATGAAAAATATAAAAGTTAATAGATTTGATGATGTCAAAAACCTTTAAATACAAATGCAATGAGAGTTTAATTGGACAACTAACTACAACTTACAGTCCTTGTAGCTTTTAACAAATTTACTGAGTCAATCTAAATCCAAAGTGATTCTTGACAAAGTTTGATATCAGCTTCTCTTTTTCATTCCTCAGGACTTGAGCTAATGTAGCTTTGACTTGCTTCAACACTTCGTCTTGACTTTCAATCTGGTAGATTATAGTCCTAAGTGCTGAGATATGATTTCTTTCCAATCCATCACCAAGTCTGATTACTCTTGGATGAGATGAATCTTCATTTTAGTACATACATTTCTCTTTCAGAATAACTTCAAGTTTAGCAGAATCCTGCTTCATTGGAATTTCACTTCCATCATCTTCAACTATATTTGGAATGAATTTTGTAAGCCTTGATCCAGAAATTCTTGCTTTATCCCTTATGGTCTTCATGATGAAATTTGACCATCTCCTAGCAATCTCAGACTTTATCTCCAAAAGATAAAGTCTGAGATTTGTTCAGCACTTCTGAAGTTCTTTCAGAGATTTGTTCAGCACTTCTGATTCTGACATTCTATATGTTCTTCCATCTTCAAGAAACAGAATCAGCTTTTCTTTGACATTACTCTTATCATGAGCATCCAATACCACTTGAACAGATTTAACCTTATCAAGGTGTTTCCGTGTAACTTCTTCAAGAGGTTTGTCAGTCAATAAAAATGGATCTCTAGTAAGTATTTTAACTCATGTCTTGATTTTGGCTTCTTCAGAACCTAATCCAGCTCTGTCTCTTGCTTCTCTGGCTTTCAATCCAACAATCATGAAATCAGATAACAATTGACTTTTTTAGGATCTGATGGATTAACATTCTTTCATAGGAGTTTTCTCTTATCAGTAACTGTCAATTTGTTCAAATCAACTTGAGCTTTGCAAGAGGTTGATGTCTTGATGACTTGATCAGAATTTGTTGTTTTTTCTGTAGCTTGCTGTTCTTCACTCTGAACAACTTGAGCCATGTCAGAGGTTGTCTTAGATTCTTCAGTTATCTTCCTTCTTTTTAGAGTTTGAACAGTTTCATCTTCAACAGCTTTATCATCAAAAACTTGAACCATTTTGCACACTGGTTTCATCAGGATTTGAAGAATCATCATCTCCTGTGTCATTATTGGTTCATCAATCTTACCTTTCCCTTTATCCTTGGGATCAATTTCAACTTGTGATCTTGTATTGGGCTTTGAAGCCTCAGAATTTGACTTGTCTTTGATCACAATGCCTTTTACCTTAGGCCTTGGAGGTTTCTTTGCATCAGAAGCTTTAGACTTAAGATTTGTCTTCTCAGCTGCAAATCTAGCTTCTTCCTCCTTGAGAGTCTCTAAATCCATTCCAGGATTATGCTTGAGAAATAGTCTTCTAGCAATTTCTTCATCCAGTGTCTGAATCTTGGGATCTTTATAATAGACTGTAGACTCCCTTCCCTTGAGCTTCAGAGTTTGCAAGAACTTCTAAGAGTCTTGACTTTCAACTTGAATCAGAACATCAGAACTTGATATCAGATTTTGATCATCAGAACTTGCTTTCAGAATTTGAGCATCTACAGCTTCAGAACTTGTCTTCTTCTGTGCAGAAGATTTGCTAGAATCAGAAATTAGTTTCCTTGAAGAAACTTTGCTGCTTTGCCTTTGACCTTGACCCTTGCTAGGGTTTCCCTGGTCATCTTCTTCATCATCCTTTTTCTTCAGTACTTGACTAGTTGAGCATTTCGACTTCACCACCTTCTCCCCCTTTTTGGCATCATCTGGTAGGAGTAAAGATAGAAGAAGTTCGACTGAAGATTGGATTTCATTCAGTTGAGCTTGTTGAGAGGCTTGATTCTGCAGGACCTCAATTAATTGGGCCTGTTGCTTTTCTTGAACCTTCTCGATAGCCTCTACTTTCTCATGAATAGGTCTGATAAACCTATTCTTGTCCAGCTTGATCATCAGGTCCAGCTTATCAGCATTTTCCTGTAGCTTATCAACCTTAGCATGAGTAATTGAGTGTTGACCTTGAAGGCTTTTAGTACTGAGAGATGTGACTTTAAGTTGAGCTTTAAAGTCAGGATTTGTCATCAACTCATCAGCTTTAGCAATGTGTTCTGTCAGAACTTTGGAGCTTGGAATGAAATCAGATTCATTTCACTTCTTGGTCCATTCTACTCCTCTATGAGTTTCTTCCCATGGAACAGGAGCATCTTGTTCAATAAACTTTTTAATCAGTGCCTCATTTCCAATATTTTGAGCTGGTGTGTTTACTGGAGCTGACTCTCCAGAACTTGCAAGAAACTCAACATCTTCTGATAACACAAGTGTGTGTGTGGCTATTGGAGATTCTGGTACAACTTCATCTGTTTACACATCCAGAATTGGTGTGTTTGAACTTCAGCATTTAGTGGAGAAACATGTGGAGTTATCACTTGTCCCTGTGGTTCTTCCAGAAACAGGACAGATGGAATGATCAACCTTTGAAGGTCAATTTCAGGACTTAATCATGAATCTTCAACTGGAACATTTTCTTTGATTGGAGAGATATGAGGTGTGATCACTGTGTCTGGAACAGTGTCTTGAGCTTGAGGTGAAGGTGGCAAAGCTTCAATCACTATTGGTCTTGATGAGATCAGAGATTTCTGATCCCCTTCCTCAGCTTCTGTGGCATCCTCAGATTGAGGTTGTGCCATATGCCTTCATGCTCTCATTTTCTTTGATCTCCTAAATGGTGGAGTAGTTGCTTGAGCAGCATCAGAACTTGAAGTTCTTTTCCTCTTTAAAATATCAGAACCCTCATCTTCAGTTTCTACTGTCACAGGTTCTGATGCATGAACCTGGACTTGCTCATCTTCTTCATCAGACTCATCCCTTAGTATCATCCTTCTTCTCCTTGGTGGAGATTTAGGAACAGATTTTGCCCTTGAAGGTTTGGGTCTAGATGTTGTAGCAGATGGTTGTGGTTGAGAAGATTGAGCAGGTTGGAAATAAGTTCTGATGGTAGGCTGTGTAGGTGCTGATGGTTGTGGTTGAGAGGATTGTGCTGTTTGAGTTGTGGTTGTAGGTGCTGATGGAGGTTGAGCTGGTGCTACATCAGGGTATATGGTACTGTATCTGAGAGGATCAGAATTTGCTAAGAACTGTTTGACTGACTGAGGAATTTAGAGGGGTCTTAGTATATTCTTCTAATTATCAGTAGATAATAAGTCAGTGAAAGCCCCTTTATGAAGTTTAAAAGGTTCAATTGTCTAACTAAAGTTTTGAGGTGAATCAGGACAACAAAAATTATAAATAAGTTGACAAAATCTAGCAACATAGACTTTATTGCTATCTTCTTTCATCCTATCACCAATATACCCTAAAACAACACTTGCATAATCAAAATATGTTTAATTCAAAAGGGCATACCGATTTGCTGACTCATTATGCGTATAGCATCAAAGTTTGAGCACTTGTTGGCAGAAGCTTTTGTAATACAGTCAAAGAAAAAACTCCACTCCCTCCTGATGTGGGGTCTCTTCAATTGTCCCAGCTTTGCCAAAGACTTTTCATAGCCTAGATTTCCCATCATTTGTTGAAGAGCTGGCTCCTTAACTGATGAATTGAAGGTGCAATCTTCTGGCAAATGTAGTGCTTTTCGAACAGTTGACAAGGTCACCACATGCTCATCCTCCCCTGTTATAAAGATATTACTTGGGGACCCGGCATTTCCACCATCATCATAAACACCAGACCGCCAAAACTCCAGTATTTGCTTGCCTCAGAGAACCTGGGGTTGGGTCAGTGCATAGCCTATTTCACTTCAAGCAAGAAAGTCTTGGACGAAATGAAGTTCTGAAGGAGCCTCGTCCTTAGAAAAAATAGCCATGTAGTTATTAGGAACAAACTTGGCTCCATCATAGATTAGATCTTTAGGTGCCAATTCTGTAAAAATTAAGTGAAAGTTGTGTGTACGAATGGTGTTTGATAAAATGCCTGTAAGAAAAAGCTTCAGAGAATATTAGAGAGTGAGAGAGAGAATAAGAGAGATTCGAAAGTAAAAATAGTAGGTAAAAGATTGTAAAATCTTTTAACTCTCTTATTTATACACCCCATGTGACAACGGCTAATTTTGTGAAGCAGAACAAACTTTTTACACCCGGAAGCATGAAAACAGTCAAAAAGTAATGAGTGGGCACGGTAAACGTGAAATATCCGGGATATATCGTGTAATTATTTTGCTAATAAATAATTATTATATGTGTTCAGTATCTATTCTGTGAATTATTTGTTAAGTGTTATCTGTGTTTGGATATTTAAAAATAATATTAATTGAGTATTTTAATTTTTATATGTCCAAAATAAAATATAGATAACTGTCATATCTTCCTAATTATTTTTATGATGATTTATGAATTTATAAGAATCATATGAATTTTATCAAATCTTTTTCCGGGTATTTAAAATCTATTTTATAAAAATGGGAACCAACCGACGTCATCCGTTGTTACGTTTTTAGAACCCGAAACTCTTCCGAGAACTCCTTCCTAACCTAATTGTAATATTGCGAGCATTTTCCATGTTTCGACTTTTTCGATCTGGCGTACGGTTTGTCCTGCGCGGGTCCTGGCGTAACATTTTCGATACAATATTCGTTTCGGTAAATCAATAAAACTCGTATTTTCGATAAACGGGAGCTTTTTATTAAACTATTACAATTATCACCTCGTAGTACGTGTAACCAGGCGCTGAGACCAAGACCGCAGTACAAATTGTACAGATTTGGATAATTATCCCGAAAACCGATACCGTTTGGATCAGTTTTTACAAATAAACGTACCGTTTTATATCCGGAATGATCCAACGGGATACTAATTTTCTGTAATTATAAATAGCCTTTTACCATATTTTATTTCATATCAAAATCATTTGCAGTCAGCTAAAAATATAATTTTCCAGAGAAAAACCTTATATTCATATAATATTCTGAAAATCAAACCAACTTTTGGAGGTGTTATTGATCTTTGTTTGGAAAGCTCGAGTAACCAATTTGAAGGTCCTGAAGAGCTCTATCAGATTCTGTGATCCATACACCTGCAGAAATCAAGGTTATTTTTCTATATTTTTATAAAAAATAGAATTTCTGTTCGGATGATTGTTTGTATGATTTGATGATTGCATATTGTAGAGCTTGTTTTCCTGATGATTTTCATATGTCATACGTCTGATTTGGAGTTCAATAACATGTTCAAAATTGAGTTTAATTCTCGAATTTTAAAATTAGGGTTTATAACTCGTATGAATGTTTTCAATTGAAATTTGGGGCTTTTTGACTTAGGGGTTATTAGCTGTTGATTTATAGTGGGTTGTGTTTCTTATGAAATTTGCAATCGATTGGTATATAGCTCGTTAACAGAGGAATAGTGAATCGAAGGGAGTTGTGTTTTGAAGATTTACGATGTTTGCCGGAAACCGGCGATGTTATTGGCCAATTTCCGGCCAAGACAAGGATGATTGATGTGTTTTGATTGCACGAATAGATTCCTGGTGTTGTGTAGTGTAAATCTGGAGCAGATGGTGAGGTGAGGGTGCGGGAATCGAGTTCTCCGGCCACTCCTGTATTTTCCGACGACGGGGGTGTAAAAAAATTGCGGTTTAGTACCCTGACTTTTGAAAACGATGAAGTTCGGTCCCTGAACTTTCCAGAGTTTTCAAAAATAGGATTCCTGTTTCAAAAATATTCAAAAATCATATTCCCTATTTATTTTTATTATAAAAATTCGTTTTTAATTTCTGAAAATTCCAAAAATTATTATTTTAATTCCAAAAATTATTTTTAATTCATAAATAAATCTGAATTAATTAGTTAAGTAATTTCAATTAATTTTTAATTGATTAATTAGTCAATTAATTCGAAAATTAATTGATTAATTGATTTAATTAATTATTTAATTAAATTTAATTATTTAAAAATGATTTAAAAATTCCAAAAAATAGTTTCGAGCTTTAAAATATTATTTTAAATTATTTTAAGGCACGATAATTATTATAAAATTGTTTTGAAGCCAGAATTGGCCAACCGAACCTTGTTTATTACTCTAAAATTGATCCAACGATCCGTTTTAATTCCGAAAAATGTTTTAAAAATCATTTTAAATATCTGAAAGCCTGTTTATGACCCGAGACTTCTTTATAAACGTTATATCATTGATTATGTGATGTGTTATGTGCTGTATGTGACTTGTTGGTTAACTGTCGGTCTATATATTCGATGTTTACTTGTTTATTGCGTAACTTTCAATCTGTTAATCGGATTTGGGTGAAACGAAGGGTAGATAGAAGTATGTGTCGAATAGAATCGTATAAGTTGAATATTGATAGATGCTTATGATATGTGAGCAGAAGAGGAAAGGCGTAGGAAAGGGAAACAGGTAGTCGAGGAGTAAGACAGTCGGGACTGAAAGTGAGTACAGTATAATAAGCTAGTACCAGGCAAGTGTTTTGAACTTACTCGAGACATTGTAGTGATTGATAGTCCTGTTTGATATTGCAAGTGCTTTGAAGCACTGAACCCTAAACCATGATTCCATTTATTGATCTTGAGCCGTAAACCTGATTCTTTCTAGACCATTAATTGTTGTATACCCAAATACGAACCTCAAATATACGATACTACTCCACAAATATATACAAACTAAATATCAAACACTGAACCAGATTGTTTACACACTCAAACCATTGTATCTTATGCTTTGAAAGGCCAAATCCTTGAAACCTTAAAATATTATTTCCCTTGCTATCCAATTCTTTCATTACCTAGCATCCATGCTTTGAAAATGCCATATTGATCCCTATGCAGATTGAAACCATTTCATTATTGAATGTCCAATATTGTTAATGATTCTGTTTATTGTTTATTACTGCTTATTCTGTTATTATGTTAGAATTGGATTGATTTTATAAAATTGTGGACCAGATTCGTGGTCAGACCATATAATGGTCAAGTTAAGCCAATGTGTGCCTTGGATCCAGTAGTTAGAGCAGTGCTGTGTGCTTTGCTCGGGGTTAGTGCGTGACTGATCAGCAGCCTAACCTTGGTTTTTAAAATGAAAATATAATATCCAATTCTAAATCATAATCTATTGTTCACTTGATATATAACCATTTTCACCTGATGATCATTATTGTCAGTTTTGTCATTGTGACTTGCTGAGCTAGTTAGCTCATTTGTGCGATGTTGTTTATGTTCTTTTCCAGTTAAAAAAGAACCAGTTGGTAGCGAGGATCCCCATTCCAGCGCGAGAGCTAGGGGTTCAGGTTGATCAAGTTGAGCTAGTAGGCTTCTTTTGGAATAATTTAAGTTTGTAATATTGTTTAATACTCAGTTCTGAGTTGGAATAGTTGGGATTCGAATGTTTGTAATATAAGTAAGTATGTTTGGCTTGTGTGCATACTTTAACCTGTTGCGGTCCGTGGTAATTGGTAAGTAGGGTCACTGCATATTATTATTATTATCCTTATTATTGTTATAAGCAGGTTATAAATAGTGTGTGTGTGTGTGTGGACCCCAAACTTCTGACCCGGGTTTGGAGGGCGCCACAGGTTTGTTATCAGAGCTACAGGTTATAAGTCACTGACAGAAGCCTAGGTTGACGGGAATGGGTAGAGGGTTAGGATTAGAAGTAAGGAATAGAAAGATAGAACGTCGAGAGGTTGAGTGCTACGGTATAACAGGTATTAGTATAATTCGCGTCGTGGTTCGAGATTCTTATATTGCGATATGATTTCAGATAGCAGCGATGGCCGACTCTTTCATCCCCGTATCAGCTGATAACTCAGAGCCTTCAGTTGGAGTACGATTATCAGATCCACGTCCTGTTGTTCCACCAGCATTAGCTATTCTACCTCCACCGGTGTTGCAGCCCGTACCACACCAGGCTATTCCACCCCCAGGCATGAGGCCACCTATTAGAGGACCCCCACTTGCTGATTCAGGCTTTACTTGTCATTCAGTTACAGGAGTACCTTTTCAGTTCTCTTCTTATCCTGTCCCATATCATCAGTTTGAGGCTTGCCTTATGGAGCAGCGATTCCTACAGGGTCAGATTCGGGAGTTACAACATATCATGCGTACCAGAGAGGTTGGGAGTGGTGAGAGGCGACTTAGAGAGAGGCTCCAGGTGTTTCGTAGAGTAGCTGCTGTGAGGATTGTTGAGGCTACACATGAGGACATCACCCCTGATTTCCTAGTGGAGTGGGCTAAGTGGGTTCTAGAGGAGCTTGAGGAGATTGGAGGTCCAGACTTGCCATGAGTCAGAGATCCAGAGACAGAGATGTTGAGCAGTGTTATTATGGTTGTGTAGTATGTACAGTAGTGTGTAGTGTGTATCAGTAGACTTTTGAGTTATATTTATAGACTAGATATGCTGACTAGTGAGTAGGTTGTTGTACCCTTTTGCTTTTACTTCTGAAGCATTTTTACGCTTGTACTACCCAAAACTTTTGATCTATATATATCAGTACCTTTTCTTTTCCAGCACTGTCATTTACTTTATTTCACCTGTTTTACTTTACCTTATTTATTGCACCAGTTATACCCCTGTGATACCATGTACCCTGTTTTCCATAACTGTTTATATTCTGTAAAGAAGCATGCAATTTACTTAGTTCAACTGTTACAACCGTTTTCAAAAAGAGATATTTCTGTTTTACAAAACTTTTTTTTATGCAAAGGATTTGATTTAAAAGCTAAATAAGTTGTTTGATTCTTTACAGAAAAATGCCTCCCAGAAGAAATACCCGCACTAACACCCAGAATGAAGAAACCAACAACAACAACAACAACAATAACAAACAAGATAATACAAACCAGAATGCAAACCCAGCACCCATAGACCCAGCAATAGCCCAGATTCTCCAAATCTTGGCCCAACAAACAGTTCACCTAGCACAACAACAACAAAGACAGACCAATCCCCAGGTAACTTTCAAAACTTTTCAGGCGGTAAACCCACCTTCGAGGGTTCCTTAGAACCGATTGAAGCAAATGTTTGGTTAAAGGAAATAGAGAAGGCATTCACCTTAGTGAAAGTGAAAGAAAAATAGAAGGTTGAGTTTACAAGTTACTATTTGAAGAATGAGGCCACCTATTGGTGGGAAATGGTGAAGACATTGGAAGGTACGGATGTAATTACCTGGGAGAGGTTTAAGGAATTGTTTTTAGAAAAGTATTTTCCTCAGTTTGTTCAGGATCAGATGGAGTTAAAATTTTTAGAATTAAAGCAAGGAAATATGTCGGTGGCAGATTATGAGAGTAAGTTTGAGGAATTGTCAAGGTATGTGCCGTCGTATGTGGATACTGACAGGAAGAAGGCTAAGAGATTCCAGCAAGGTTTGCAGGTATGGATCAGAGGGAAGGTAGCCATTTTTGAATTGGATAGCTATGCAGGAGTTGTACAGAAGGTTATGATCGCAGAGACAGAGAGTGAGATGTCACAGAAGGAGAAAGAAAGCAAGAAAAGGAAATTTGAAGGGAATGAAGGTCAGTCACAACCAGGGAAGTTTCCAAATTTTAAGAAGGGCAAGTTTCAGCCAGGGAGGAATTTTAATTTCAAGAGACAGAATGCAGGCGACGGAGGCCAGGGCAACCGTCCAGTTAATGCGAATCAACCGAATCAGTTGAGGTTAAATTTTCCAGATTGTCAGGTATGTGGAAAGAAACATGGAGGAGTTTGTAATAAATTGAATGTAGTTTATTTCAAGTGTAACCAGAAAGGGCACTATTCAAGGAAGTGCCGGAATCAGCCAGCAAGAGAGCCAGCAAGTAAGGATCAGCCTATCCGGAATCCAGCAGTGAAGGTTGCAGCCATTGGATTTACGTGCTTTAAATGTGGAAATCCAGGACAGATAGAAAGAGATTGCAAGACACCAGCCCCAGTTAGTAATGCATTGAGGATTATGGGATCTACCCCAGCAGTGAATGAGACTCCAAGGGCTAGAGTTTTTGACATGTCTGTGAAGAACGCTATCCAGGATACTGATGTCGTGGCAAGTACGCTTAATGTGAATTATTTATGTGCAAAAGTGTTAATAGATTCGGGAGCAACTCGATCATTTGTTTTACAAGATTTTGTTAGTAAGTTTAAATTATCTAGTTGAGTATTTAAATGAAATAATGATTATGGAATTAGCAAATCAAGAACGAGTATATGTTAATCAAGTTTCTGGGAATTGTGAGATTGAGATTTCTAGTAGTAAGTTTTGTGTAGATTTGATACCATTTAAGTTAGGAGAATTTGACGTTATCATAGGAATGAATTGGTTATCTAAGCACAATGCCCAGATAGATTGTCGAAATAAAAAGGTAATGGTTAAAATGCCAGACGAAAGAATAGTAACGTTCAAGGGCCAGAAATAAGTAAAGAAGTTCTTAACGATGATTCAAGCCAAGAAGTTACTACGGCAAGGATGCAAGCATTTCGTGGCATATGTGATTGACGGAAGTCAGGAGCCAGCAAAACTTAAAGATATTCCAGTAGTGAATGAATTTCCAGATGTGTTTCCCGATGAGTACCAAGACTTCCTCCAGATAGAGAAATTGAGTTTGCAATCGACTTAGCACCTGGAACAGAACCAGTATCCAAGGCCCCGTACAGAATGGCGCCCGTTGAGATGAAAGAGCTAGCGAAGCAATTGCAGGAGTTGTTAGAGAAAGGAGTAATCAGACCCGGTGTATCCCCGTGGGGTGCACCGGTATTATTTGTCATGAAGAAAGATGGAAGCATGAGACTGTGCATTGACTATAGGGAGCTCAATAAGCTTACAATCAAGAACAAGTACCTGTTACCCAGAATTGACGATTTGTTTGACCAATTGAAAGGAGCCAAGTACTTCTCCAAGATCGATTTGAGATCCGGATATCATCAACTAAAGATTAAGCCAGAGGATATACCGAAGACAACTTTCAGAACAAGGTATGGACATTATGAATTTTTAGTGATGTCTTTTGGATTGACCAATGCTCCAGCAGCGTTTATGGACTTGATGAATAGAATTTTCAAAGAATACTTGGACAAGTTCGTTATTGTGTTTATAGACGATATTTTGATTTATTCAAAGAAGGAAGAGGATCATGCGGAACAATTGAGAACAGCTTTGGAGATTTTAAGGAAAAAGAAGTTATATGCTAAATTCTCAAAGTGTGAGTTTTGGTTACAGGAGGTTCAGTTCTTAGGATATATAGTCAGTAATGAAGGGATCAAGGTGGACCCAGCAAAGATTGAGGCCATTACAAATTGGGAAAGACCGAGAACACCCACCGAGGTAAGAAGTTTATTGGGATTAGCAGGATATTATCGTCGATTCGTTCAAAATTTCTCAAGGATTGCAACACCATTGACAAAGCTTACACGGAAGAATGAAAAGTTTATATGGAATGATAAATGCGAAGAAAGTTTTCAGGAATTAAAGCGAAGATTAATTACGACACCTGTTTTGTCACTTCCAGACGATCAAGGGAATTTCGTAATTTATAGCGATGCTTCTCATAAAGGACTCGGGTGTGTTCTGATGCAGCACGATAAGGTGATTGCGTATGCGTCAAGGCAATTGAAACCACACGAACAGAAATATCCTACTCATGATTTGGAGCTAGAAGCCATAGTTTTTGCTTTGAAAATTTGGAGATATTATCTGTATGGAGAAAAGTGTGAGATTTACACGGATCACAAAAGTTTGAAGTACATATTCACACAGAAGGAGCTTAATATGAGGCAAAGGAGATGGTTAGAATTGATCAAGGATTACGACTGCTCAATTAATTATCATCCCAGTAAAGCGAATGTTGTAGCAGACGCGTTAAGTCGGAAGGAAAAGTTAAATGTGTTATCAGTACCTGAAGAGATATATAAGGAATTTTAGAAACTGGAATTGGAGATTAGAGTTTGCAAGCCTGATGAAGCAAAAATGTACAGTATGACTTTCCAACCGGAGTTGTTAGAGAAAATAAAGAAGTGTCAGGAAGATGTAATGGATCAAGATATAAATCGTTTGGTAGGTGAAGTATTGTGCACGCAAAAGGATGATCAAGGTATTCTTAGGTTTTCTTCTAGAATTTGGATTCCACCGGTGACGGAGCTGAAGAATGAAATTTTACCAGGAGGCACATAATTCAAGGTATTCAATCCATCCAGGGAGTACCAAAATGTACAGAGATTTAAAGGAGAATTATTGGTGGCCAGATATGAAGAGGGAAATTGCGGAATGGGTTAGCAGATGTTATACATGTCAGAAAGTTAAAGTAGAGCATCAAAGACCTAGTAGATTGCTACAGCCATTGGAGATTCTAGAGTGGAAGTGGGAACATATTGCCATGGATTTCATAGTTGGATTACCAATGACAAGGGCTAATCATGATGCCATTTGGGTTATAGTGGATAGACTTACCAACTCAGCTCATTTTCTGCCAATAAATGAAAGATTTTCGCTCGACAAGTTAGTCCATATGTACCTGAAGGAAATCGTAGTTCGTCACGGAGTTCCTGTGTCTATTGTATCTGATCGAGATCCAAGATTTAATTCAAGATTTTGGAGGAGTTTTCAAGAATGTTTGGGAACAAGACTGAATATGAGTACAGCTTACCACCCACAGACGGATGGCCAAAGTGAAAAAACGATCCAGATGATTGAAGATATGTTGCGTGTTTGTGCTATTGATTCAAAGGAAGTTGGGATGAGCATTTACCTCTGGTAGAATTTGCTTAAAAAATAGTTATCACGCCAGTATTGGGATGCCACCCTACGAAGCCCTTTATGGACGCAAATGCAGATTTCCAGTGTATTGGGACGAAGTAGGAGAACGCAAAATACTTGGACCTGAACTAGTACAGCAGACAAAGGAAGTGGTTGAAATTATCCAGAAGATATTGATATCCGCACAGGACCGTCAAAGGAAATATGCAGACCAGTCAAGGAAAGACATGGAATTTGAAGAAGGAAGCTTGGTATTACTGAAAGTATCACCGTGGAAGGGACTAACGAGGTTTAGAAGGAAAGGAAAGCTGAGCCCAATATATGTCGGACCTTTTGAGATTCTAAAGCGCATTGGTAAAGTAGCTTACGAGTTGGTGTTACCTCCGCACATGGAGCACATTCACAATGTTTTTCATGTATCAATGCTTAAGAAGTAAAATCCAGACTCCAGGCATGTAATAGAATATGAGCCAATAGAGCTTCAGGAAGATTTGTAATATGTAGAGAGTCCGATAGAGAATCTAGAGGAAAGAGAGAAGGTATTAAGAAATAAAGTGGTAAAGCTAGTAAGAGTATTATGGAGACTCCTAAAGGTTGAAGAGTCAACCTGGGAATTAGAAAGTGATATGAGAGAAAAGTACCCTCATTTGTTTTCTTAGGAGATTTTGAGAACAGAATCCTTTTAAGGGGGGAAGGATGTAATATCCGGGATATATCGTGTAATTATTTTTCTAATAAATAATTATTATATGTGTTCAGTATCTATTATGTGAATTATTTGTTAAGTGTTATATGTGTTTGGATATTTAAAAATAATATTAATTGAGTATTTTAATTTTTATATGTCCAAAATAAAATATAGATAATTGTCATATCTTCCTAATTATTTTTATCATGATTTATGAATTTATAGGAATCATATGAATTTTATCAAATCTTTTTCCGGGTATTTAAAATCTATTTTATAAAAACGGGAACCAACCGACGTCATCCGTTGTTATGTTTTTAGAACCCGAAACTCTTCCGAGAACTCCTTCCTAACCTAATTGTAATATTCCGAGCATTTTCCATGTTTCGACTTTTTCGATCCGGCGTATGGTTTGTCCTGCGCGGGTCCCGGCGCAACATTTTCGATACAATATTCGTTTCGGTAAATCAATAAAACTCATATTTTTGATAAACAGGAGCTTTTTAGTAAACTGTCACAATTATCACATCGTAGTACGTGTAACCAGCCGCTGAGACCAAGACCGCAGTACAAATTGTACTGATTTGGATAATTATCCCGAAAACCGATACCGTTTGGATCAGTTTTTACAAATAAACGTACCGTTTTATATCTGGAATGATCCAACGGGATACTAATTTTTCGTAATTATAAATAGCCTTTTACCGTATTTTATTTCATATCAAAATCATTTGCAGTCAGCTAAAAATATAATTTTCCAGAGAAAAACCTTATATTCATATAATCTTCTGAAAATCAAACCAACTTTTGGAGGTGTTATTGATCTTTGTTTGGAAAGCTCGAGTAACCAATTTGAAGGTCTTGAAGAGCTCTATCAGATTCTGTGATCCATACACCTGCAGAAATCAAGGTTATTTTTCTATATTTTTATTTAATTTCGAATTATTTTTATTAAAAATATAAATTTCTGTTCGGATGATTGTTTGTATGATTTGATGATTGCATGTTGTAGAGCTTGTTTTCCTGATGATTTTCATATGTCATACGTCTGATTTAGAGTTCAATAACATGTTCAAAATTGAGTTTAATTCTCGAATTTTAAAATTAGGGTTTATAACCCGTATGAATGTTTTCAATTGAAATTTGGGGCTTTTTGACTTAGGGATTATTAGCTGTTGATTTATAGTGTGTTGTGTTCCTTATGAAATTTGCAATCGATTGGTATATAGCTCGTTAACAGAGGATTAGTGAATCGAAGGGAGTTGTGTTTTGAAGATTTACGATGTTCGCCGGAAACCGGCGATGTTCTTGGCCAATTTCCGGCCAGGACAGGGATGATTGATGTGTTTTGATTGCATGAATAGATTCCTGGTGTTGTGTAATGTAAATCTGGAGCAGATGGTGACGTGAGGGTGCCGGAATCGAGTTCTCCGACCACTTCTGTATTTTCCGGCGACGGGGGTGTAAAAAATTACAGTTTAGTACCCTGACTTTTGAAAACGATGAAGTTCGGTCCCTGAACTTTCCAGAGTTTTCAAAAATAGGATTCCTGTTTTAAAAATATTCAAAAATCATATTCCCTATTTATTTTTATTATAAAAATTCATTTTTAATTTCTGAAAATTCCAAAAATTTTTATTTTAATTCCAAAAATTATTTTTAATTCAAAAATAAATCTGAATTAATTAGTTAATTAATTTCAGTTAATTTTTAATTGATTAATTAGTCAATTTATTCGAAAATTAATTGATTAATTGATTTAATTAATTATTAATTGATTTTAATTAATTATTTAATTAGATTTAATTCTGAAAAATAGTTTCGAGCTTTAAAATATTATTTTTAATTGTTTTAAGGCCCGATAATTATTATAAAAGTGTTTTGAAGCCAGAATAGGCCAACTGAACCCTGTTTATTACTCCAAAATTGATCCAACGATCCGTTTTAATTCTGAAAAATGTTTTAAAAATCATTTTAAATATCCGAAAGCCTATTTATGACCCTAGACTTCTTTATAAACGTTATACATTGATTATGTGACGTGTTATGTGCTGTATGTGACTTGTTGGTTAACTGTCGGTCTATATATTCGATGTTTACTTGTTTATTGCGTAACTTTCAATCCGTTAATCGGATTTGGGTGAAACGAAGGGTAGATAGAAGTATGTGTCGAATAGAATCGTATAAGTTGAATATTGATAGATGCTTATGATATGTGAGCAGAAGAGGCAAGGCGTAGGAAAGGGAAACAGGTAGTCGAGGAGTAAGACAGTCGTGACTGAAAGCGAGTGCAGTATAATAAGCTAGTACCAGGCAAGTGTTCTGAACTTTCTCGAGATATTGTAGTGATTGATAGTCCTGTTTGATATTGCAAGTGCTTTAAATTATTCTCAGTTTTGTCATTGTGACTTGCTGAGCTAGTTAGCTCATTTGTGCGATGTTGTTTATGTTCTTTTCCAGTTAAAAAAGAACCAGCTGGTAGCGAGGATCCCCAGTCCAGCGCGAGAGCTAGGGGTTCAGGTTGATCAAGTTGAGCTAGTAGGCTTCTTTTGGAATAATTTAAGTTTTTAATATTGTTTAATACTCAATTCTGAGTTGGAATAGTTGGGATTCGAATGTTTGTAATATAAGTAAGTATGTTTGGCTTGTGTGCATACTTTAACCTGTTGCGATCCGTGGTAGTTGGTAAGTAGGGTCACTGCATATTATTATTATTATCCTTATTATTGTTATATGCAGGTTATAAACAGTGTGTGTGTGTGTGGACCCCAAACTTCTGACCTGGGTTTGGAGGGCGACACAAAACGTGCAGTAATTATTGCTCACATGCTGTTACCAAAACAAACACGCAACCCATAAACCAAATGATTATCACTGTTTTTATCTCACTTAATTATTTTCTGACAAAATATAACTGTTACTGTAAATACTAAAAATAAGCCTAGTGATTATATAATGCCACATAAGCATCAGAGTTTCCATCAAGATTTACATCAGAAATTGACTATTATCAGAATTTAACGGTCATCAGAACATGGCTTCTGTACTCAAAAAGTGGATGTCTGTTTCTGTGATTCTTCACACAAATACTGAGTGGTTTCTTCAGAGTTTAATCATTAGAACTTTCATCAGAACTTGTCCTCAGAATTTATGCAAATAATACTTAACTTTTGTCAAAAACAACTTAATCACCACAGTATTTTCATCATTCATATGGAGTGAGGGTATGTGCATTTGCAAATGATCAGATAATGATTAAAGTCTTATAAACTTCAGTATATCTTAGAAATAAGGCATAACTAAGAAAAGTGCTTAAAATATGTCTTTAATTTTGAAGTCTACTATAGAATAAGTTTATGCAAGAGTCCACCTCAACCGTTTGTGCACATTTTATGCATCTTTTGACATTCTTTTTACAGTGGCTTCTTAGTGTAAATGAGTCACAACTGCTATCATAATTTATGTTATTATTAGATAATTTCTCCAGTAATCAGAGAATGTGAAAAGTCACCAAGAAAAATCATTTGCTTTTCTAATGTATATAACTTAATACCAGCAATGCACTTGGGTCTTCCCTTTCACATATTTACTCTAGATCTCAAAGGAGTACATGACTTCAATTTCTTTTCTTTTATTTTCTTCAGATAAGTGAGGCTTATCAAGCATGTAGTTCATTCTTAAGATTTATTGACATCAGAATTTGACAGATGAAAATAAATAATCTAGTTTGTGACTTAGTAATAAGATACACAAAGTAAATTTGACTAAGATCAAAATCATAGTTTGCTTGTGTTATGGATTTCCACATAAACAACTAATTCAAATATGGGATATGCAGTTTGTCAAAGACTACTAAGTCAACATCTAACAAATAATCCTCATTGGAGTGAATAGTCACAGAACATTCAAAACACTATTAGAGTATATAGAATCACATTAGATAATAATTAGTATTTGATATATTACAATTTAAGCACATATTACATTGAGATAAGACAATCTGTAAACACTGATCATAAAGTCTGATGTATGAGAACAAAAGCTAAACAGATTTTGAGAAAGAACCTGAACAGGTGCATTTTCCCTTGGAGTAGTTACCACAGTTTCAATGACATCAGAATTTAACCCGTCAGAACTTGGAGGATCAGGATTTAGGTTATCCGAATTTACAGAATCAGAATTTAAATCTTCATTTTCAAATCTCAGCTGATCATGATCATTGAAATCTTCAAGTCCAGTAATCTTTTTATCATCAAAAGATACATTGATAGATTCCATGACAATCTTTGTTCTTAAATTGTAGACTCTGAAGGCTTTTGTGGAAAGTGGATATCCAACAAAAGTTCCTTCATTAGCTTTTAGATCAAATTTTGACAGCTGTTCATGATGAGTCTTAAGAACAAAACACTTGCATCCAAATACATGAAAGTATTTTAGGTTTGGCTTTTTTTTCTTCACCATCTCATATGGTGTTTTTCCATGCTTGTTTATGAGTGTAGCATTCTGTGTAAAACAAGCAGTCTGCATAACTTCAACCCAAAAGTAGGTTGGTAGCTTTGCTTCATCAAGCATAGTACATGCAGCTTCAATGAGAGTCATGTTCTTTCTTTCTACAACTCCATTTTGTTGTGGAGTTCCAGGTGTAGAAAATTCCTGCTTTATTCCATGCTCTTTATAGAACTCTTCTATGATTGAATTCTTGAACTCAGTGCCATTATCACTTCTTATTATTTTAACAGAATCTTTGACCAACTTATCCAGATGTCTGACATGATCAGTGAGAGTAGATGCAGTTTCATTCTTGTGCAAGAAATACACCCAAGTGTATCTTGTGAACTCATCCACTATAACCATATCATATTTCTTCTTTGCAATGGATATGACATTGACTGGACCAAATAGATCAACATGCAATAAGTGATAAGGCTCAAGAATTGAGGATTCAGTTTTGCTCCTGAATGAAGATTTTCTTTGTTTTGCCTTTTGACATGAATCACAAAGGCCATCAGGAGCAAATATTGATTTTGGCCGTCCTCTCACAAGATCTTTCTTTACAAGCTCATTTATGTTGTTGAAATTTAAATGAGAGAGTCTCTTGTGCCAATTCCAGCTTTCTTCAATTGATGCTCTACTCAACAGACAGATTGCAGAACCATCAGAGTTTATTGAAAGTCTAGCTTCATATATGTTACCATGTCTGTAACCTTTCAGAACCACTTTTCTTGTAGAATTACTTACAACTTCACAGTGTTCTTCAAAGAAATCCACATGATAACCTCTGTCACAAATTTGACTCACACTTAGCAGATTTTGTTTAAGTCCTGAGACAAGAGCTACTGATTCAATGATGACATTCCCAAGATTTATATTGCCATATCCCGGAGTCTTTTCCATGTTGCTATCTTCATAAGAAACTCCTGGGCCATCTTTTCCACAAATTGTGATAGCAGGGCTTTATTTCCAGTCATATGTCCTAAACATCCACTATCCAGAACTATGATATTTTTCCTGTTTCCCTGCAATCACAAAGACCACTATTGGTTAGTTTTAAGGACCCAGACTTGCTTGGATCCTTTGGCCATTTTAAGTTTGTTAGCATTTGCAGCGGATTTAATTTCAGAGTTTATGCCAACATGCTGTTTATCAGACTTTGCATCAGACTTTACACTAGAAGGAATAATACTAACTTTCTTCAAAGAAGGTTTTATTTGATAATAATCATAGTACAAACTATGATATTCCTTACAAGTATAAATGGAATGCCATAAACTACCATAATAATAACAAGGATTTTGTGGTTTAAACCTAACAGATTGACTCTTAACTCCTGATTTAGGAGGTAAAGAGTTTATATCATTATTTTTCCTGTAAAAAGAAACAAGATGGTTAGAGTTTCCATAGTTATAGCATTTCTTTCTAGGAGCATTAGGAACAGGCATATAGTTATTGCTTTTATTCACACCTTCATTTCCATTCCTATTTTTCCTAGCTTCCTTTACCTTGTTCACATTTCTAATCTCTTTCAGCTTATGCTTAAGCTGCTTCTTTGTCATTAAACCTATGTTTACTGAAGCTGGTTTGTCCTGTTTTAATTTGTTAGAAGTTGACTTTTCTTTGACTTCTGTTTTAGAATTAGACTTTGGCACATCATTTTTTGCTACAAATTTAACAGGATTAACTTTAGGCTTTTCAGCTTTCTTGGTAAAGTTTGGTTTAGATGACACAATTTCCTTTTCTTTTTTATCATCTAGGTAACCTAGACCTTCTTTCCAATTTCCATTTTCTAAGATTTTCTGAGTTGTTCTTCCAGAGTTAGTCCAAGTTTTGATTCTTACCTTTTCCTTTTCCAGTTCAGATTTAAGAGATTTATTCAATTTTAGCACTTCATCTCTAACATACAAAGCCTCATCTCTTTCTTTCTGAGTTTGATGGAACATAACTAACTCTTTTTCTATATAGTCATTTCTGTTTCTAAGAGCAAGACTTTCAGATGTCAATCTTTCATTTATTAAAGTCTGATCTCTAAAACTAATGAACATGGTTTTCAGATATAATCTTAGCTCAGAAATATCATCAGTATGAAAAGCAAGAGTTGATTGAGGTACCTGTAATTCAGCAGCATCAGTACTGCTATCAGCATTTGCCATCAAGGCATAGTTCACCTCATCTTTAGAATCTGAAGTGTCTGCCCAGTTTTTCTTCTTTGTGATAAGTGCCTGTCCTTTATCACCTTTTCCTTTCTTGCAGTCAGGAGAGATGTGGCCTCTTTCACCATAATTGTACCATTTGACACTTGAGTTTTCTCCTCTGTCAGATTTTCCTCCTTTGCCTTCAGACTTTCTGAACCCTTTCTTTTCAGAACTTCCACCTTTCCTGGAAAATTTCTTGCCCTTTCTGAATTTCTTGTAGGAAATATTTGTGATACCCTTCACCATAAGAGCACACAGTTGCATCATCTCTGCATCAACATCAACTTCAGATAAATTTTTAGATTCTGAATCATCATCATCAGAATATGATAACTCTGAATCAGAATGTATGATGAGAGCCTTTCCTTTGCCCCTCTTTGAGACAACTATTTTAGGAGATTCCTCCTCATCTTTAAGAGCAATTGTCTTTGACTTTCTTCCATGCCTTTTGCTCCTTTGATCCATCTCAAGTTCATGAGTCTTAAGCATACCATAAATTTCATCAAGAGTAGTTTCAGCAAGGTCATAGTTGTCTCTTATGGTAGTAGACTTCAAATCCCAATTTCCAGGAAGAGCAAAAAGAAACTTTAGATTTGAATCTTCAAGATCATATTCCTTGTCCACCAAAAATATAGCCATCTTTACCTTCCATATAGGATACTCATATGCTCTCAGTATGGGAACCCTAATACTTTCATATCGACTGTGAGTTTGATTGTTTTGAGTATCTTGAGTTTTGGTGGACTTAGGTGGGGTTTGTGTTTCTTCAGACATGATTGTAAACTTGATCTTACTGTTTGTAAATCAACCGAGAGGCTCTGATACCACTTGTTAGGTCATACAACACTATAGAAGGGGGTTGAATATAGTGTTTATATAATCAAATCAATTTATTAACACACGTATGTAACAATAATCAAGTATATTCAATATAATAAACTTTGTTACAATAGAACAGTTGTTCTCTCTCAATGATGAACAATATCACTAAGAGCTGCTAGGTTACAATATATAATCTTCCTCGTGAATGATAACACATATAGTATAAACCCTAAGCTGTGTTTATATAGTACATAGTTACAAGATATCTTCTAATTGATATGGAATATAATTCTGTCTCCTAAAATATATCAATCAGATATTATTTTCTACAAGTCTTCTAGTCTTCTAACTCTTTATGCATAACTTCTATTATTTTAGTCACGATCCTTTCCTATAAATCAGCTGTTTTCCTTATCTGAAGTATCCGCACTTAAGTCATGATATAAATTCTGACGGCCTTAAGTTCTGATATAAGTCCTGACTTCAGTAAGTTCTGATTTCCAGTAAGTCCTGATATTAAGTTCTGAAACTAAAGACAACATACCAGACATGACATCTCAAATATATCTAATATATTTGAAGTTGGGGTTCTTTCCGATTATGATCTATATTGGCTTTCAGCTCCTATTGATGGCTTAACGGATGTTGATATTTGCCTCTCGACGGATGATGTAGATTTTCTCTCAACAGATGATGCACTTGGTCTTTCGACGGATGTTGAATTATGTGCTTCATTTGTTGTAGAATTTTTTGCATTATCCTTAGATATTGTTTCTTGATCACTTTCATCACAAATCATCTCAACATTGTCAAATTTGAGGCTTTCATGGAAATTTCCATCTTGCAGTCCTTCAATCTTCTTATCATCAAACTCAACTTGTACAGATTCCATAACAATGTTGGTTCTGATATTGTAGACTTTGTATGCTTTTCCAACTACATACCCAACAAAAATGCCTTCATCTGCTTTGGTATTAAACTTTCCATCCTGCTCAGTTTGATTCCTTAAGATATAGCATTTATGTAACACCCCCAAATCCGGGGTCGGGGATCCGGGTTGTCACGAGTTCCATTTCCCTTAATAACACCCAATCTTAATAATTAATCAACTACTCTATACTGTGACCCCACAATAAACACACACACCACACGTTATAGTCTCAGAGATGAACATCCAAAAATAATCACAAGTCGTTTTATTCCATAATTATATGCCAATACACCTTAAAAGGGTTTCTCAATAAATTTACATTTCTTTGCCATTATTACAATTCATAAATATACATAAATTTGGTACATCAAAAGTTGAAAGCCTAGCCTATTGGTAGTTCCTACCTCAGCTACAGCGACATCAACGCCTATAGAAAACTGCGGAACATTTCCTATCCGCTCGTGAATCGGGAGCTTGGTCCTGTTCATCTTTTCTATCTGTTGTTGTGTGATGAAAGAAGAAAGCAAGGGTGAGCATCAAGCCCACCAAAATAATATGTATAATGATTAACAATATATGAGCCTTCTCATAGTACTCATGAAAGTCTTTGTCAAAAGAAATGAACCAAGTTTGATATCTTAATGCGATGAAGTCGCAAAATATTCAGTATATATACATATATACTTTTCAAAATCTTGGAAGTCCTCTTCCATGTATAATATACACAAAGTTCCAGTGTATAACTGTATAAAAATACCGTTGCAAGGTGATCTCATATATCTAACCTTGTCTCAACATTTTTCTGAAAATCTTTGTCATGCATAAGATAATCCTTTACTAGATATAAGTTTAAAAGATGAAGTTACAAGTTACTCCAATATACTTATATCTTTTCCAAATACTACTTGAACTACCACCGTTCAAGTTATAATTAGTTCAAAAGTTCATCACATAGATGAGACTACAAGATAATACTTGAATAGATTCAATCTTTGAAATATTATTGAATGAAATGAAGTTACGAGATACTTCATTAAGTCCCGATATATATATACACCTATATATATCTCTCATACATTTCCTGAAAACCTCTGTCATGTAAAGTATGAACAGGGTTGCAATATCCAATGAATTTGGAAAGAAAAGAAATTTTGGCATAAACCTGATATCTTGCTGATCAGGCAAAGATACCAATAAGTAACCTTTTCTACTAGTAGATGGATGAATCCCCCACCGGTCATCACCCTGGCCACATAAGGACCTTGTGCTGGACCGCCACCCGGCCTCTTACGCGTTGATGGACTGCCACCCAGCCACTTACACTTTGATAGACCGTACCCCGGCCTGTCGCTTATGCCGACTCAATTAGATGGGCTTACTTCCCGAACGTTGAGTAAGTAATCAATTCATTTGTTTTCTCAAAACAGCAACCATGTTGCGAATGTAAAATGCACCACAGAGCTGGATCCCCCAGGTTTTGAGCGAGTATTTAAATCCCCTTTGAAAGGAAAATCTTAAATATAAAAAAAAATGAGTTTTGGGGTCCACTCTAACTTTAAAAATCAATTTGAAGACTCGAAAACATTTTTAAGAATTTTTGGAGTACTGCTGATTTATTAAAATAAATCAGTCCCGATATATTAGAAAATATCTGAATATTATTATTTAAATAATATTCTCATAAAGATAATCCTTATAAAAATAATCGAAGTAGAAGTTTTAAAACTTATACTTGAAATGGATATTAAATAACCAAAGATATACTTATATGAAAGTACTATCTTTATTTGAATAATCGAAAATAAGTTTGATTATCGAAACATTATTCTTTAATAAAATAAAGAATATTATTAAATAATAAGCGGAGTCATAATACCTCGAATGAATATTATAAATAATATCCATAAAATAAAATAAACGGAGTCATACATCCTCCAATGAATATCCAATTAATAATCATTAAATAATATAAACTGAGTCATAAGTCCTCGAATGAATATTCAAATAATATTCATTAAATAAAATAAAGTTATCGAATAAAACTTATTCGATTAATAGTTTGGAAAACTATAACCATATATATAAATATATATATATAAAATCTACTCGGGATCCTCGACTCCCGGTTTTAGAAAATGTTTTCACCTTTGGGTCCCTATACTAAGGGTATATGCAATTTACCGCTATTCTCTAGCATAGGTATTATCAACTGAACCAACAGATATATATGGCAAGAATACGAAATAGGCATGCATATGTACCATATCACATGCTACAATATATCGCAAGAATTTGCTAATATAACCGTCATGCATCTATTACAAGATAATGCATATACAAGTGTATACATCACAACAACAGTATAACGGATAGAAAACTTACCTGAGCGACTGGGGGTTACAAATGGCTCGGGACGAGTCTGGTAACCTATAAACAACAAGTAAGTTGGAATTAAACCAAAGTCACTTGTAAATCTATACATTAACCAACTTAGACTCTAACGCTCGCTTTGCGCTTACTAATTCTCTTAAGTCACTCGAGTACCCTCGGCTCCACTATTTTTAATAATTTAACCATTACGATTTTTAAGGCGATTCCTTCGCGAGTGGTTTACCAACTGCCTATTACACCTTACATAAATGTTTCATACTTCAATTAGTCCTTTAAGGTCTTTAATCTATGTTTCAAAGTAAGGCGAGGGGTAAGGGTTCGTTCGCGAAACGTCGTTACTTAAAATGACCGTTTCTCCTAAACCGTACATCGGAATCAAACGAACTACATATCAAAACGAATCTCGTAACATGAACTATCTAAAAATGGCAATGGTCAAAACCTAACAGTGAGTTCAAGGGTTCTGATCTTAAAAACAAAAACAGTCTACGGTAAATCGGGCATTACGACGGCTATGTTTACGCGATTACCCAATTTTAAACCACTCCAAATCATCTCACAATCAACCCACAATCACAACCCAATCCAAAATCCATCCATACTTTATCATAACATCCCCAACAACTCAACATTAACAATTTATACTATTCTTTATCATGAATTTAAACTACACTTAAGTTCATTAATCAACAACCAAGATTTACAACTCCAAAAACATCCCAAAACCAACTAATCTCTACATACACAACCATCAAGCCTCTCATGAACTAGAATACTCATATTATGCTCTTAACATTCAATAACAAAGCTTGGTTAAGAGATTATACCTTCCTTGAAGCTTCTTAACACAACACAAGAGCTTTGAATGCCTAAAGAACCTTGATCCTTGCTTGTATAACCTTAAACTTTCATAAAAATTCAAGAAAACTAAAGTTATTTCTTGAAGGTTACTATTCACCATCTTCTTCCTTGATTTATGGAAGAGATTGTGAAGGAATTAGGAGCTTAAACTTATAGGATATCCATATCTATGTACAAGGAACCTTAGATAATTACCTTATGATTTAACAATGCTTGGAACTTGATTTTTGGAAATTTCTTCTTTGAAAAAGAAGAAAAGCCGAGAGCAAGCTTGGAGAAAGAGAGATTTTTTCTGTTTTTGCTTTGATTTGATTCTTTTGTTGATTGTTTTTAGCTTGCTTTTGGTTAATTACCTTTTTAACCATCAACTTTGTGTGGTTCTAAATCAACCACACCTCCTTCCCCCTCATGTCATGCTTATGTCACATTTGTTATGTCATCATCCCTTACTTGCCCTCTTCTCATTGGGTGGGTGACATCATCCCCTCTAATCTCTTTGATTAGCTTCCTAATTGTTTGCCTAATGACCGCTGATCTGTTATACGGTTCGCTTAACTTTCGTTTTCGTTTATCGTTTGAGGGATCATACCCTGGATCTTATTACTTAGGTTCCCTTAACCTTTCTCAATATATTGTATTCCTTTTATGATCCTCTCTTATAATCCTTTAATTTAAATCCTTTTTATCCTGTTACCTTATACTCAATTCTTTCCGTATCTAGTGGATTTCCGGGAAAAATCAAAGTGTTCGGAATTGGATTCTGACGATCTTTACATACACTTATATACCACATAGAGTACTAATAATATCCCAGAAGATCAATAACAGAACCCCTACATAGTGTGGCATGAAAAGTTTTCTCATTCATCAAAAACAATATTCATAAGGGTTTCAAAAATTTTCCAAATATTGGGGTTATTACAGTCTCCCCTCCTTAAAAGGATTCCGTCCCGGAATCAGATAGAAAATGAATAGGGATGCTCTCTTAGCATTACACTTTCTAACTCTCGAGTAAATTTTCCCACATTGTGGTCCTACCACCAAACTCCGCCTAGTTTGATAACCCTTCTCCTAAGCACTTGTTCCTTTTCACTCTATAACCCTTCCTGGTTGCTCCATATAGGTTACGTCCGGTTGCATGTCTATGCGCTCATATGCCCCTATTTATCTGGTATCCGAATTACACTTCCTTAACATTAATACGTGGAACACGTTATGACTTGCTACATGTTCTGGGGTAAGGCTAGCTCATATGCTAACTTCCCAATACTTCTTAATATATCCAAGGGTCTAACAATTGGTGGACTTAGCTTTCCTTTCTTTCCTAATCTCATTAACCCCTTCCAAGGGAATACCTATAACAACACTAGGTCCCCTACTTCCCATTCCTTGTCCTTTCGTGTCAAATCAACATACTTTTTATGTCCATCTTGGGCTACTACCAGCCGTCCTCTGATTAGATCTATTATATCCTTGGTCCTTTGGACCACTACTGGTCTGAGCATCTTGCACTCTACAACTTCATCCTAACATAAGGGAGATCGACATTATCTTCCCTCAAGGATCTCATAAGGCGACATCTCGATAATGACATATGATCTATTGTCGTAAGAAATCAATCTGTGTTAAGTGATCATTCCAATTTCTTTCAAGTCTATTGCACAAACTCTCATTATAACTTTTAGCATTAGAGCTTTTGCTTCTCAATACCCATTCTTTTCCAGTTCGTAATCGCTACTACCTTCCGTTCCTAATATTATACTGGTTATACTTCTTCTCGTTAGCATTCTATAACCTTTTAATAACCACGTCAACCTTAGTATCACGAATGTGTTTCCATCCCGAATACTACCACAACTTTATTACTCCTTTTTCAGCTGTTTCTATTTCCCAAAGTTTGATCAATCATATAGAAGTAAAAGAATTCATTGAGAGATCACTATGATCATGAACACTTGTTACATTGCATAGTTAGTACAGAAGGTGGCCAGCCTTTAGTACTTGACAAGCAATTTAAATAATAGCTGGTATCCTACTCGGCTTCTATCACACAGATAGATAGTCATTCGGCAATACCTCCCCTTCTGGAAGGGTTGTTCTTCTCAGTTTATATGAAATGAAGAGAAGAGAAAAGAACGAACTGAAGAGAATTGTATATATGTAAAAAAATTTTATTGCCATAAAATATCTGGCTTGGAATCTACCTCTGAATTATAGAGGTTTGTCATAGGAGAACAAAACATATGTGTATATATATCAACATCAAGTATTATCGCATCGCATTTCGCATGCTTAAATATTTTTGCTATTCTGTCCATCATTCTATGGACCCATGCTCTTCCTCGAGCTTATACACAATCACCTTTGAAACTCCCTCGATATCGAAAATTGAACCTGGGATCTCATTCTAGACATCCTCGTTACTAGAATTCTATGCTTGCACCGCAACCTTCCTCGTATAATGATACGACTCTCTATTGATAAGAAAGAATAAATATTCAATAGGTAGATACTCTACTTAATTAGTCTATCAATGATAACTTATACACTACCACGACCCGATTAGTGGTACTCAATCTCAACATCCATTCCAATACAACTCTCACGGTTGTAATCAGCTCATTACTCGCAGAATCATTGCTGCCTTACTATGGTCCACCACTGACCTACTGTCGTCATTCACGTTCCATGAAATCTTAATATGTAACCATACGGAGTCCATACATCTCGTATCGAATTCTTCTAAGGAGGTAACATGATCACCATTCATGATTCATGAAGAACACTCCTGAACTTGACGTACATATTACATGAAGCAGATAAAATTGCAGAAGAGTTTCAGTCAAAGCAACGATAGCAGGTTAATACCATTCTTAATCGTATGCCTTAAATAGAATACTTAACTCAAGGTTCGTTTAGTCCTTTTTTTTGAAATATGGTCCTGGATTATTCTCAAGATAGTACCTTCTGAGATAGATAGCCCGCTCATGGCGATTACACGAATTAAACCTTTACCAACCACTATTACGGTTGGGTATTGCACAGTCATCAGAAGGAATGTCAATCTTCCAAACCATAATACAACCTGCATAGCTTTAACCATCATCACTGTATTCCTTTGGCACAAGCGCCTATAATTATCCTCTTACCTTTAAAGTGTCGGCCACCTCTTTGGCCTTTCCTGATAGTAAAATTTTCTTACAGTCAATGTCATTTTAACCACCTCCAAATAAATTTTCTACCTTATTTCAATCACAGCTTATGTGAAGATGTTTTCCTTAAAATCTGATGAGTAAAAAAAAAAATCACCATTTTTTTTCCATAAGTTATTGCCTCAGTCTTTAGAGGTTAATCACTGTCACGACTAACTCTCAATCATACTTAGAACATCTTTTATCTTAGGTCCTAATTGCCCTGAACAATTTCGACCTTTACTGGTTTGATCCATACTTTCTCGTGGTTTAACACGTGCCCCACTTGGCATCATTATAATTACGTCATATTTCCTTTATCACCATTTCTATTCTTGAGAATTTTGAATATTACCTTTCTCTTTGTAAAACCTCTAAGGTTATCCTTGAATCGTTCCTCCTGTATTCCCTAAATACAGGGCATATCAAAACACCATTTACTAATACCAGAATCATTGTCTATATACTTCTAAAAAATTTTCTCCACTGATACTTAAAGGTCATCATTACCTTAATATTTTCCAATTCATACTGTCAAAACTCATATTATCCCTATTAAGGGTGAAATGCCAACCTTCATGCATTCCCCTATGGTTCATCTCAAGTTATCGAAGTTATATCCTTAATCCCACCTTTAAAAAGGTACTTGCATCCTTCCATGGATAAATCAAGTCATATATCCTTGATAGATTATCTTATTCATCATTCCCACCTCGATAGTCTATACCTAATTTCATAATAGCATCCTTATTCAAATTGAGGTCAATCCATATGGCCTCCAAAAGATAACAATGGTCATCCGCTTTTCTTGCCTAATTTGGTAATAATAACAAGGATAATTTGGAAGATATTGGTCGTGTTCAACGGGAACTTCTTCTTAATAATTCCTTATTTACTTTTGTTGTTTATTTCAACAGTCATCTCAATGTTGGGATATCTTTCATACCGGGCGTCTCCCTTTCTGGGTATCAAGCCACCGGTATTACACTTCACATTCTTGAAGGTCACTTCCTTCATCCAATTTTCCTAATTTCTTACTTCCTTGTCTCCTCAGTCTATCCGCGTCTCATTATTTATCCTTCGAATTATCTCAAGGTTTCCTCGAATCCTCCCAACTTACAGGGGATAAAATATATGTATCTCTTATGCCTTCAATCATCAACTTTAACTCATGGTGAATCACCCTCATCCTGACGATTACATACTTTTCTATTTCTATTGCTACGAGTCTTTAGGGTTTCCTCATACCCAACTCCCTTATCATTCCTCAAACTCTATTGCCTTTATATTCCTTTCCACTTCAGTTTCTTTTTATTTTCCTTTCTTTTATCATTATTTCATGAACCCACTAATCATTGATTTCAAGCATCACATCATTCTGGGATTCTTGTCATCAGAACGAATCTTGACAACTTTTACAACTTAGATTCATAATTCATCATACTCGTGTGCCTTTGTTCTGACTCTAAAGCTTTTACACTATCTCCATAACCTTGGGAAGTACTTTCCTGAAAACAATTGACTGAACTTAAATCAGTTTATTATAATCTCTTGCTCCGTGCCTTCCTTGGCCTTTCACCAGCGGGTGGTCTCTCTCTTAGGAGGGTAAGTGACAAAAACAGTCTTTTGTGGTTCGTCAATCATTTAGAATCTCAAATGATTCCTATATTTCCTTTAGCCAAGCTCTTGCCTCGACTGGGTCAGCTGGTTCCTTAGAACTCGGAGAGCTTAGCGACTCAAAGGTCCTGAAAGAATTTCTCACCGCATTATTTCCTCAAGGTGGTGGTTGGGGATAATAGTCTAAGTTCTTTTTAGACAGGTCCATGAATTGCCCCATAGGAGTACCGTCCTGGTTCTCTCTATCTTGCTCGACTTCTGTTTTCTCAGTATGAAATGTTTTCTCATCCTCCCCATAATCGGGGTCATCCTACATATTTTAAATCCTCATTTTCCACTTCATTATGTTATGGGTTCCTTCTATCTTGATGGCGACCTCCCTGACTATCACGTTGAGGGTTTGCTCTAACCTTATTCCTCAAACTAGTTTTCATCTAAGATTTCATCTTTAAGCTCTTGAACGTTTGGAACTCAAATTCTGTAGGAATACCTCATTATTCCCTTAACATCTTTCTCAGTATTAATCTTTTATCTAATTGTTGGCTCTCTGCCTTCATTCATCACTTTTTCTGGCACAATATGTTCTTTTCCGATAATTCGGACTGTATTGCAATCTCAAACAGCTTTTCGGTACCGGCTCCGGTTACCTTCACTTCTATTTCCATTTTCTCAAAATCTCTTATAACTCTCCCAAAGACATTATAATCTTGAGTCTCTCCTTTTTACTAAGGGCATCAGCCACCACATTGGCTTTCCCCGAATGATAAAGAATCTCCCAATCATAATTCTTGATTAGCTCTAACCGCCTCCTCTGGCATATGTTGAGCTCTTTCTACGTGAAAATGCACTAGAGCACTTATGGCTTGTGTAAATCTCGCACTTCTCTCCATACAAGTAGTGCCTCCAATATTTAGGGCAAAACTATTGCCACGAGCCCAAGCTCATGGGTGGGGATATCGAATTTTATATTCCCTTAATTGTCTTGACGCGTACGCGATTACCTTGTTGTGCTGTATAAGAAGCACCCTAATTCCTTATGCGAAGCGTCACTACAAATCACAAAATCTCCTTTTCCATCCGGCAACGCCAACATAGGAGCCGTCACCAACCTTTGCTTCAGTTCTTAAAAGCTGTTCTCGCATTTCTCTGTCCATTCAAACTTCTTAGTCTTACGAGTAAGCCGCGTTAAAGGGGCTACTATCTTTACAAACTTGAACGAACCTCTGGTAGTGACCGGCCAATCCTACCTCTGGGAGTTGCCCTAACCATGGTCATCAATTCCTTAGTGGTCCTTTATTCATTCTTGTCAGGATCCTTCACGGGATCCTCCTCAGCAACAATCCCTTCTAGGACAACATCCTCAACCGCTACATCCTCAATATCAACATCATCCGATCCCGCGTTAGGACGCTCTATCAGATCCATAATCTGATCTCCAATAAGTAATAAAACATCATTGCGTTGTTGCTCCTTAACCTCAGGGTTCGGAGTCCCGCTGCCATATACGATAATGAACTACGCTTCTATCACGATATTTATAAGGGTTCCCATAAGGGTTTTAACTGTCAGTACTACGTTAGGTAGCCCGACTATGAACTTGGCAAGAGTTCTTATTATCTTAGTTATTATCTTAACGTCACATCATCTCTGAGGTTTATAACGCTTAGCTCTGATACCACTTCTGTAACACCCCCAAATCCGGGGTCGGGGATCCGGGTTGTCACGAGTTCCATTTCCCTTAATAACACCCAATCTTAATAATTAATCAACTACTCTGTACTGTGACCCCACAATAAACACACACACCACACGTTATAGTCTCAGAGATGAACATCCAAAAATAATCACAAGTCATTTTATTCCACAATTATATGCCAATACACCTTGAAAGGGTTTCTGAATAAATTTACATTTCTTTGCCATTATTACGATTCATAAATATACATAAATCTGGTACATCAAAAGTTGAAAGCCTAGCCTATTGGTAGTTCCTACCTCAGCTACAGCGACATTAACGCCTATAGGAAACTGCGGAATGTTTCCTATCCGCTCGCGAATCGGGAGCTTGGTCCTGTTCATCTTTTCTATCTGTTGTTGTGTGATGAAAGAAGAAAGCAAGGGTGAGCAGCAAGCCCACCAAAATAATATGTATAATGATTAACAATATATGAGCCTTCTCATAGTACTCATGAAAGTCTTGGTCAAAAGAAAAGAACCAAGTTTGATATCTTAATGCGATGAAGTCGCAAAATATTCAGTATATATACATATATACTTTTCAAAATCTTGGAAGTCCTCTTCCATGTATAATATACACAAAGTTCCAGTGTATAACTGTATAAAAATACCGTTGCAAGGTGATCTCATATATCTAACCTTGTCTCAACGTTTTTCTGAAAATCTTTGTCATGCATAAGATAATCCTTTACTAGATATAAGTTTAAAATATGAAGTTACAAGATACTCCAATATACTTATATCTTTTCCAAATACTACTTGAACTACCACCTTTCAAGTTATAATTAGTTCAAAAGTTCCTCACATAGATGAGACTACAAGATAATACTTGAATAGATTCAATCTTTGAAATATTATTGAATGAAATGAAGTTACGAGATACTTCATTAAGTCCCGATATATATATACACCTATATATATCTCTCATACATTTCCTGAAAACCTCTGTCATGTAAAGTATGAACAGGGTTGCAATATCCAATGAATTTGGAAAGAAAAGAAATTTTGGCATAAACCTGATATCTTGCTGATCAGGCAAAGATACCAATAAGTAACCTTTTCTACTAGTAGATGGATGAATCCCCCACCGGTCATCACCCTGGCCACATAAGGACCTTGTGCTGGACCGCCACCTGGCCTCTTACGCGTTGATGGACTGCCACCCAGCCACTTACACTTTGATAGACCGGACCCCGGCCTGTCGCTTATGCCGACTCAATTAGATGGGCTTACTTCCCGAACGTTGGGTAAGTAATCAATTCATTTGTTTTCTCAAAACAGCAACCACGTTGCGAATGTAAAATGCACCACAGAGCTGGATCCCCCAGGTTTTGAGCGAGTATTTAAATCACCTTTGAAAGGAAGATCTTAAATATAAAAAAAATGAGTTTTGGGGTCCACTCTAACTTTAAAAATCATTTTGAAGTCTCGAAAACATATTTTATATTTAAAATAAATCAGTCCCGATATATTAGAAAATATCTGAATATTATTATTTAAATAATATTCTCATAAAGATAATCCTTATAAAAATAATCGAAGTAGAAGTTTTAAAACTTATACTTGAAATGGATATTAAATAACCAAAGATATACTTATATGAAAGTACTATCTTTATTTGAATAATCGAAAATAAGTTTGATTATCGAAACATTATTCTTTAATAAAATAAAGAATATTATTAAATAATAAGCGGAGTCATAATACCTCGAATGAATATTATAAATAATATCCATAAAATAAAATAAACGGAGTCATACATCCTCCAATGAATATCCAATTAATAATCATTAAATAATATAAACTGAGTTATAAGTCCTCGAATGAATATTCAAATAATATTCATTAAATAAAATAAAGTTATCGAATAAACCTTATTCGATTAATAGTTTGGAAAACTATAACCATATATATAAATATATATATATAAAATCTACTCGGGATCCTCGACTCCCGGTTTTAGAAAATGTTTTCACCTTTGGGTCCCTATACTAAGGGTATATGCAATTTACCGCTATTCTCTAGCATAGGTATTATCAACTGAACCAACAGATATATATGGCAAGAATACGAAATAGGCATGCATATGTACCATATCACATGCTACAATATATCGCAAGAATTTGCTAATATAACCGTCATGCATCCTTTACAAGATAATGCATATACAAGTGTATACATCACAACAACAGTATAACGGATAGAAAACTTGCCTGAGCGACTGGGGGTTACAAATGGCTCGGGATGAGTCTGGTAACCTATAAACAACAAGTAAGTTGGAATTAAACCAAAGTCACTTGTAAATCTATACATTAACCAACTTAGACTCTAATGCTCGCTTTGCGCTTACTAATTCTCTTAAGTCACTCGAGTACCCTCGGCTCCACCATTTTTAATAATTTAACCATTACGAGTTTTAAGGCGATTCCTTCGCGAGTGTCTTACCAACTGCCTATTACACCTTACATAAATGTTTCATACTTCAATTAGTCCTTTAAGGTCTTTAATCTATGTTTCAAAGTAAGGCGAGGGGTAAGGGTTCGTTCGCGAAACGTCGTTACTTAAAACGGCCGTTTCTCCTAAACCGTACATCGGAATCAAACGAACTACATATCAAAACGAAGCTCGTAACATGAACTATCTAAACATGGCAATGGTCAAAACCTAACAGTGAGTTCAAGGGTTCTGATCTTAAGAACAAAAACAGTCTACGGTAAATCGAGCATTACGACGGCTATGTTTACGCGATTACCCAATTTTAAACCACTCCAAATCATCTCACAATCAACCCACAATCACAACCCAATCCAAACTCCATCCATACTTTATCATAACAGCCCCAACAACTCAACATTAACAATTTATACTATTCTTTATCATGAATTTAAACTACACTTAAGTTTATTAATCAACAACCAAGATTTACAACTCCAAAAACATCCCAAAACCAACTAATCTCTACATACACAACCATCAAGCCTCTCATGAACTAGAATACTCATATTATGCTCTTAACATTCAATAACAAAGCTTTGTTAAGAGATTATACCTTCCTTGAAGCTTCTTAACACAACACAAGAGCTTTGAATGCCTAAAGAACCTTGATCCTTGCTTGTATAACCTTAAACTTTCATAAAAATTCAAGAAAACTAAAGTTATTTCTTGAAGGTTACTATTCACCATCTTCTTCCTTGATTTATTGGAAGAGATTGTGAAGGAATTAGGAGCTTAAACTTATAGGATATCCATATCTATGTACAAGGAACCTTAGATAATTACCTTGTGATTTAACAATGCTTGGAACTTGATTTTTGGAAATTTCTTCTTTGAAAAAGAAGAAAAGCCGAGAGCAAGCTTGGAGAAAGAGAGATTTTTTGTGTTTTTGCTTTGATTTGATTCTTTGGTTGGTTGTTTTTAGCTTGATTTTGGTTAATTACCTTTTTAACCATCAACTTTGTGTGGTTCTAAATCAACCACACCTCCTTCCCCCTCATGTCATGCTTATGTCACATTTGTTATGTCATCATCCCTTACTTTCCCTCTTCTCATTGGTTGGGTGACATCATCCCCTCTAATCTCTTTGATTAGCTTCCTAATTGTTTGCCTAATGACCGCTGATCTGTTATACGGTTCGCTTAACTTTCATTTTCGTTTATCGTTTGAGGGATCATACCCGGGATCTTATTACTTAGGTTCCCTTAACCTTTCTCAATATATTGTATTCTTTTATGATCCTCTCTTATAATCCTTTAATTTAAATCCTTTTTATCCTGTTACCTTATACTCAATTCTTTCCGTATCTAGTGGATTTCCGGGAAAAATCAAAGTGTTCGGAATTGGATTCTGACGATCTTTACATACACTTATATACCACATAGAGTACTAATAATATCCCAGAAGATCAATAACAGAATCCCTACATAGTGTGGCATGAAAAGTTTTCTCATTCATCAAAAACACTATTCATAAGGGTTTCAAAAATTTTCCAAATATTGGGGTTATTACAATTTACAGCCAAAGTCATGAAGAAAGTTTAATGTTGGTTTCCTGTTCTTGAACAATTGTTAGGGTGTCATGCATTTTTCTTCATTAACCAAAGAAATATTCTGAGTGTAGCATGCAGTATTTACAGCTTCTGCCTTAAAATATGTTGGTAAATTTGATTCTTCTAGCATCATTCTAGCAGTTTCAATAAGAGATCTGTTCTTCCTTTCCACCACTCCATTTAGTTGTGGGGTTCTTGCTGCTGAAAACTCATGCATGATCCTCTTCTCTTCAAAAAAAATCTCATCATAGAATTCTTCAACTTAGTTCCATTCTCACTCCTGATTCTTCTAACTTTGAGATCAGGATGATTGTTGACTTGCCTTATGTAATTGATGATGATTTCAGTAGCTTCATCTTTGGATTTTAGAAAATATGTCCAAGAAAACTTTGAGAAATCATCCACAATTACTAGGTGGTATCTTTTCTTTGAGATAGACAACACATTGACTGGTCCAAATAAATCCATGTGTAGTAATTGTAAAGGTTCTTCAATTGTTGAATCAAGCTTCTTTTTGAATGATGCCTTGATCTACTTTCCTTTTTGGTAGGCATCACACAATCCATCCTTTGAGAATTTCACTTGAGGAATGCCTCTTACCAAATCTTTCCCGACTAGTTCATTCATAATCTTGAAGTTAAGATGTGACACCTTCTTGTGCCATAGCCAACTTTCATCTTGACTTACCTTGCTAAAGAGACAAGTGACAGATTCTGTAACGACTGGGAAATTTACGTCTGTATTATATTATATTTATAATAAATAAGGTATGTTAATGTGTCATTTATGTGTGATTATCTGTTAAACCCTAATTGTTATGTGTTACGTGTATTTCGTGTCAATTCTGTATTTTTAAGGTATTTTCCAGATATTTTATTTCACATTCATAGCTTTCATTTCAAACGTTTTACAACCCAAACAATGATTTTAAAGCCAGTATTTCAAATAAAATAATGGGCCTTATTTTTCATCAAACGGCTTTTACAATCGCATTATTCTGAACATCTAGATATTTTATAAATTTTCTCGTTTTACGAAAAATGACTTTTCCGGGCCCCATTGGGTGTTAAAAACCCCAAAAAAATCACATTTTTATTTTTATAAAATTATAGGACTTTTTATTTATACCATTTCTTTGTATTTTTGCATTATTCACAATTTTTGGGAAATTTTGACATATATATTGTATATATAAAATAATTATAAATTAAATTTTAATACCCAAAAATTATGAAAATTAGGGCTAAATATTTTTATTAAATGTATAATTAGCCCCTTAATTTTATTTAGGAGTATTAATTTTGCAGCTATAAATACCCTAATTATTATTAATTTAATTAATTAAAATCAGAAAATTCAGCAATTTTCCCCAATTTTCCAGAAATTAGGGTTTGGTGTTCTTGACTTCAATCAGAGATTTCATCGTGATTCCGACATCCAAATCAGACATGTAAGTAGTCGTTGCAAAGCTCTTGATCTCTACTTTCTATTGGTATAATCAATTTCATATTTTATTGCTTTGATTTTCAATTTGTATTTTTAGGGTTTTTAGTAGAATTAGGCGTTTTTGATTCTTGAATTGTTTGATGATTTTGATGGTTCGTATAGCTTCCCCTAAGTTTTAGGAATGATTTTGAGTATTCAATTGATTGGTATAACCCCAGGAGGGTATGGTTCGAGTTCGTAGTTTTACCCGAATTTTTGATTCGATTTTCTGTGATTTTGAGTAATCTGTTATTGTTGTGATGGTTGGGGATCGATTGTAAATGGTTTAAGCTTTGATTTGGTATCAGTTTTGTGAATTTTGGTTAACGTTTCGATGAGACTCGATTTTCCGGTGAAGTTCGTCGGAGAACTTCGACCTTCGGCCGAAGATGGCGGAGGAGGGACGATTTGATGATGGTGACATCGGGAATAGGTAGCTGCAGTTCAGGGGAATCGAATGGCATCAAAAACCCGAAGAAACGATGCTCTGAGAACGTCAGGTGGAGTCGTCGGAAAACTCCGCCGGTGGCCGGAGCTTTTCCCAGAATCCGGCGGGTCGACCCATGTTCTTGGGGACCCGATTGTCGACCCTTCAACCCGGAAATATAACCCGGTTTCAATCCGTTACAATCCAATTCCATTTCCTAAAAACTGTTTCTGATATTTATATTTATTATTTCTATTTTATAAAATCAGAAATTAGTTTTGTAAATTCTAAAAATATAATTAAAACTCTGAAAATTATTAATAATAATTTCTAAATTATTTTCTAAATTTAGAAATTTGAATTTAGTTACTTAATTAATTATTTAATTACTTATCTAATTATTTATCTATTTATTTATTTATTTATTTATTTATTATTTAGTAATTAAATTATTAATTAATAATTAAGGATTAAAATGAATCGAATAGTATTATTTAAAGAGTCGATAATTAGTTAAATAAAACGAGTAACTCGTATTCATACAGGTAATTGAACGATAAGTTCGATTATTATTATGATTATCCGGATGATAGTTAATGATTCGTAAAGTATCGTAATAATTATTATTCGTATCGGGTAATTAAATATAAATATTTAATTTAAATCGTATAAATTGTAATAATAATCGTAGTGTTTCGATAATTATGTGAAGAATGCGAACAACTCGTAGAAATACGAGTAATTAATCGTTGAATTGAATTTTGATTCGAATAATAGTGTATTTATTCGATAGTTATTGTACCAGCTGATTGTATCGATTATTTATTTATAAATAATCGATCTAATCAAATAAATTGTAATAAATTATAAATAATTGTAATAAAATTTTGATTAATCCTAATAATTAGGAATTAATTATTTTAAATTATTAAATAATTACTTATTAATTATTTATTAGTTATTTATTATTTATTAATCATTAAAAATGATTAATTATTTCGATAATTAATTAAGTAACTTTCAATAAATCATAACTTATTCATTTTAACTCCAAAAATTATAGAAAAAATATTTTTGACTTTGATTTTTCTTAAATAATTATTTTCGGATTTAAAAATTTGTAATAATTACTTATATTGAATAATAAATTGAATTATCAGTGTTTAATTGATAATAATTCAACCGTTAGTCCGAATTGAGCGAAACGAAAGCCATTTTACTCAAAAAAATGAATTATTTTCATTAAAAATAATATGAAGACCTAATTTCTTCTAGAAATTAGTTGACTTTATTAATTACTTGATTATCAGTCGAAATGCGTGCCGAGACGAGTCCAAAAAATTCCGGAAAAATGAGAAATGAGGCAAAAGGTGATCAGCAGAGCAATCAGCAAGTCGATTTTGATTCTAAAAATTATTTTAACTATAAAAAAATGATTATGTGCTTATGTGTATTATGTGGTTAACCGAGTCTTACTTGCTTATATATAATAAAAGAGTCAGTGAAGAGCTCATGGATAGATAATAGGAACGAAATGAAGTCGATTTAAGATGTAATTGAAGTACAAAATGACTTAACCAGTCTATTTTGCTAACAGAAGCCAAGCCAGCAAGGCAGGTCGAGTAGGTGATAAATGAAAGTGATTTAATTGGTCACGCAGAAGGCAAGTTTCTCCCCTATTCTACTTTCAGAATAGTAATATTCATTTCAAATTCTTATTACGCTTGTACTCTTTTAATTCTCTTTCTCATATTCCATTTCGATTCTTGATTTATTCTTTTCATTTGAATTCATTGTTCATATACAGTTTGTCATTCATAATTATTGATATATTCTGGTGATTAGGATATATCAAAGCATACCGATTGTTCTGGTTGCTAATCCAGGGACTGGATAATACTACTTTGGGGATTAAGTTTACTTAATCCTAAGGACCGGAACAAAACCGGATCCTTGAGATATGTCGTAGTGACTGGGTGCCCGACGGGATCTATATAGTGAGATATAGATCTGCACTTTATCCTGGCTGATCAGCAGGGTATAGCTGCGAACTTGAGTCCAGTTCAGTTCATTTGTATTCACCAGTAATGGCCTTCTTTCTATTCTCGTGAGGTTATATCTTTGCAGATATACCTGGGTTACGGATTCATTTAAATTGCTTTAACACTATTTATATTTTGTGGACTTGTTGAGCAATTTTTAGCTTACCCCTTTTGTTGTTATTCACCTTATTGTTTTCAGTTAAGAAAGAATATGAAACCCATCAGGACTCGAGTGGTAAAAAAGCGGGTCAAGCCTCGGGATCCTCTCATACCCAAGGTGTTGATCCCAATCCAGGAAGAAAGCTTTGAGTTGCCCGAGCAGGAGGAGTGTTGATAGATAGTATGTATGTTTGAATACACGATGAACTTAGTTTAAAATGAATTAGACAATGGTTTGTAATAAAAAAAAGTTTGTGAGATTTTGAATGTTGGTTTGTAATAAAAGTAGTTAGTAGTTCTTGTTTTCATACTTCAACCTAAAAAGGTCCTGGTTAGTGTTAAAGGGGTTTAGTTTCATTTCTTTATTATTTATTAATAAGATTTTTATAGGTTTGGTGATTAGCTCGTAACCCCCAGACTTATACCCCGGGTCTGGAGGGCGTTACAGGTTCTGCGTTCGATGAGTTGAAGTTAGCTAGATACGCATTTCCTTTTCTCACTCCAGTGAGAACCACTTTGTTGTTTTTCTTGTTGGTCACAACACATGCTTCAGATTTAAATGTCCCTGAGTTCTCCTGGTCCAAGATGGCTGATACTCAACAGATTATGCTTGAATCCATCCACTAGGGCAACTTCTTCAATGATGATATTGTCTTTAGAAATCAAGCCTTATCCCACAGTATAACCCTTGTTGTCATCTCCAAAAGTGATACTTGGGCCAGCTCTCTCCTTGAACTTAGTGAGCAAGGTAGAATCTCCAGTCATGTCCCTTAAGGACCCACTATCTGTAATATCCGGGATATCACGCGTAATTATTTTTATCAATAAATGATTATTATATGATTATTATGTGATTATGATGTGATTTTTGGTGAATTATTTGATAATTGGTATGGATATGTGGATGCTTATTTGTGGTAAAGTATAAGTATGCTAATTTATTATATCCAGAATAAAATATAGATAATTACGGTATTTTTCTGGTAATTTTTGGACTGTTATATGATTTTATATTGATTTATGAATTTAATAATTATTTTCTGAATAATTACAAAATTGTTTTATAAAGCCGTGAATCGTCCAACTTCAACCATTTTTATATTTTTACAACCAAAAACTCTTCTGAAAACTCCTTCCTAACCTAATCTGGTAATTCCGGACATTTTTCATGTTTTGACTTTTTCGATCCGGATTACGGTTTGACCCTTACGCGTCGCGGTGTACAATTTTTGATACGATAATCATTTCGGTGAATCAACAAAACCTGTATTCTTGAAAGACGGGATATTATTACATTATTTTCGTATAAAGTGTTTTTTAAAAAGCTAGATTTGGATATTTATCCAATACGGGTATCAAATCAGATCGTTTTTACAGTTACTTATCGGCTAAGTAACTAATTTATCGATCCAAAATGATCCAACAAGAACCAATATTCCATAAATATATATAGCTCTTTTATTATTTCATTTTATTCGTATAATCATAATTGATAAGTGGATTTTATATCTACTTGGAACGCTTCATTACAAGCTTAAGTTGGTGTTTTGGACTCAAGTTGTTGGTATTTTTGATGTGTTTTTGTGTTATTGCATTTCAAGCATCAGTTAAAGGAAGAAAGAAATTTTTCAAAGAATTATGCTGAAAAAAATCAGAACTGGAAGCCTAGGCCATTATCAAGTTGTAGAGAATCTCGTTGGCTTCGCGTGGGCAGTTGAATCGCCTAATTCTGACGAGTAGAACTCAAGATATGGCCAAAAGAAGAATCAGCAGAAAAGTATAGAAGTCAGGCGCGACCTCTCCAGAAACCAGCGTGCCCGCGTTGACTTTCTGCCAAAACCCGCGTGGCCGCCCCCAAAACCAGCGCGGTCGCGCCGCCTTTTTTGCTCCAGAATCCTGATTTTAGTATAATTTGATGATTTTGAGGGTCCAGATCATCCGGGGGCCTATATACACCAATAAGGACATTTTTAACAGCAAGGAAACCTGGGAGAGGAAGAAGAAGACCTAGAGAGCACGAGAAGGCTACGGAGAAGAAGACTTTTGTTTTCTTTAATATAGTTGATACTTGGATGCTCGTTTTTGATTTGTCTTTGAACCCTAGTACTCTTATATTGTTTATTATCATGTTTTCATTGGAACCCATGGTGACGATGAGTTCGATTATGAATTAATCATTATCGTGGGGTTCTAACAGATTTACTTATGGATTTCTATAGTTAATTTGTTTCAATATCTTGGTGTGTGGTGATTGATTGATATCCTAGTATTGGTTGTGCTTATTCGTCTTATGTGTGTAGCTAACATATAAGATAGCGTTTTAATCTCTATTGAAGCGACAGTGGATTAAGTGGTTTAGAACTTGCCATGCTAGCATAGGTTCATGTATTTATTATGCATGATTTCTTAGGTAATTTTAACCATCTTACTTGCCCTATGTAATCACGATAGATAACTTGTGCATTAAACCGTTATGTTTTCAATTCTTATAGACATATAAGGACTAAGTATAAGTGGTTTCTATTCAACTTCTATCTCTTTTGTGGATGCTTGGTAGTAGGGTATTCGTACAACGAAAGTTGGCGTTTACTAGTTTCGTGTTATCTGATTAGTGTCATCACCATTACATGCTAAGGTTAAGAATAAAAAGGCTATTGAATGAAGTATTTAATGAAGTTAGAATCCCATGTTTGTCTCATATAAGTAATTTAACCTCAATTCTCTTAGTTAATGACATTTAGTATAATGTCTTAGTTTAATCCAAACCCAATTTGTTATTTGTCTTAGCATTAAGCGATAACCATACATTGTTGCATAGGTGCATAAATTGAACATAACCTAAAGCAGTCTCTGTGGGAACGAATCTGATTTATATCTTCTACTACTTGCGAATGCGTATACTTGCGTTGTTAGGTCACACAACACTGTAGAAGGGGGTTGAATACAGTGTTTAATACAATCAAATCGATTTTAAACACAAGTAACAGTAAACAAATATATTCAATAAGATAAACTCTTTTACAATGAAACTGTTCTCTCTCAGTGATGAACATATATCACTAAGAGCTGCTAGGTTACAATGTATAATCTTCTCGATAATGATAACACATATAGTGTAAACCCAAAGTCTGTGTTTATATAGTACACAGTTACAAGATAACTTCTAACTGATATGGAATACAATTTTGTCTCCTAAAATATATCAATCAGATATCTTCTACAAGTCTTCCAGTCTTCTAACTCTTTCCATGCATATCTTCTTTTATTTAGTCTTGATCTTCTACTGTAAATCAGCTTCCTTCCTTATATGAAAGTCTTCCCGCACTTAAGTTATGATATGACCTTAAGTGTAACACCCCCAAATCCGGGGTCGGGGATCCGGGTTGTCACGAGTTCCATTTCCCTTAATAATACTTAATTTTAATAATCAACCAACTTCTGCGTACTATGACCCCACAATATACACACACACCACAAGTTATAGTCTCAGAGATGAATATCCAGAAATAACACAAGTCATTTTATTCCACAATTATAAGTCATTACACCTTAAAAGGGTTTCTGAATAAATTTACATATTCTTTTCCACTATTACAATTCATAAATATACATAAGTCTAGTACATCAAAAGTTGAAAGCCTAGCCTATTGGTAGTTCCTACCTCAGCTACACCGGCATCAACGTCTATTGGAAACTGCGGAACGTTTCCTATCCACTCGCGAATTGGGAGCTTGGTCTTGTTCATCTCGTCTATCTGTTGTTATGTGATGAAAGAACAAAGCAAGGGTGAGCAACAAGCCCATGAAATAATATGTATAATAAATTACAATATATGAGTATTCTCATAGTACTCATGAAAGTCTTGGTCAAGTAAAAATGAACCAAGTTTGATATCTTAATGCGACCAAGTCACAAAATATTCAGTATATATGTATATATACTTTTCAAAATCTTGGAAGTCCTCTTCCATGCATAATATACACAGAGTTCCAGTTTATATCTGTATAAAAATAGCGTTGCAAGGTGATCTCATATGTAACACCCCCAGATCCGGGGTCGGGGATCCGGGTCGTCACGGTCTTTCTTTCCACAATCTCACTTAACTTAATTAATAATAAATAACCTCATGATGTGACCCCACACTAATACACACCACAACACGTTATAGTCTCAGAGATGAAATTAAAATAAGTACAAGTCCTTGAATCCAGAATTTAAAAGTTATTACAACCCAAAATGATTACTTGATAAGTTTACAGTTAATTGCCATTATCTGCCACAAGTTATAATTATACATAATTGATTCCCAAAAATAGAATGCCTGATCTACAATAGATCTACCTCTGCAGCTATAGCAGCTACAATATCAACGGGAAGACGCGGGACGCTTCCCACGCGCTTGCGCTGGGTCTGCTTGAGTCTGGCCATCTTTCCTAACTGTTGTTGTGTGATGAAGAAATGAAGCAAGAGTGAGCATTAAAGCTCGCAAGATAATATATAGTGTAAACCATAATGCAAGTATCTAAATGGATAACTTACTAGAAACCTTTATCAAGTGTAAGGTAATTACTTACTGGATATAAGCTTAAAGGAAAATGAAGTTACCAATTACTTCACTATACTTATATATTTTTATAAAACTACTTGAACTATCATCGTTCCAAGTATAATAAGTTTTCGAAGTTCATCACATAGGTGGGACTACCACATAAGACTTGCATAAATTTAATCTTTGAAATATTATTTAATGAAATGAAGTTACGAGATACTTCATTAAGTCCCGATATATATATATATATATCCATATATATCTATCATACATTTCCTGAAAACCTTTGTCATGTAAAGTATGAACAGAGTTGCAATATCCAATGAGTTTTGGAAAGAAAAGAATTTTGGCATAAACCCGATATCTTGCTGATCAGGCAAAGATACCAATAAGTAACATTTTATACTAGTAGATGGATGAATCCCCCACCGGTCATCACCCTGGCCGCATTAGGACCTTGTGCTGGACCGCCACCCGGCCTCTTACGCGTTGATGGACTGCCACCCAGCCACTTACACTTTGATAGACCGTACCCCGGCCTGTCGCTTATGCCGACTTAATTAGATGGACTTACTTCCCGAACATTGGGTAAGTAATCAAATCATTTATCAAAACAGCAACCTCGTTGCGAATATAAATACACCACAGAGCCGGATCCCTTAATTTAAAAGCGAGTATTTAAATCCCCTTCGAAAGGAAGATCTTAAATTTGAAAACGAGTTTTGGGATCCACTCTAACTTTTAAAATCATTTTAAAGACTCGAAAACATTTTTAAGAATATTTGGAGTAATTCTGATTTAATGAAATAAATCAGTCCCGATATATTAGAAAATATCTGAATATTATTATTTAAATAATATTCCCATAAGGATAATCCTTATAAAAATAATTGAAGTAGAAGTTTTAAAACTTATACTTGAAATGAATAATAAATAACCAAAGATATACTTGTACGAAAGTACGATCTTTATTTGAATAATCAAAAATAAGTTTGATTATCGAAACATTATTCTTTAATAAAATAAAGAATATTATTTAATAAAAGAAGCGGAGTCATAAGTCCTCGAATGAATATTCAAAATAATATTCATTAAAGAAAATAAGCAGAGTCATAAGTCCTCGAATGAATATTCAAAATAATATTCATTAAATAAAATAAAGTTATCGAATAAACCTTATTCGATTAATAGTTTTGAAAACTATATATATATATATATATATATATAAATATATATATTATACTCCCGGTTTAGAAAATGTTCACCTTTGGGTCCCCTATACTAAGGGTATACGCAACTACTGCTTATCTCTAGCATAGGTATTATGCAACTTATAAGCATTTGAATCAACAATTAGATATCAAGATTACGAAACAGGCATGCATATATACCATATCAGCATGCTCCAATATATCACAAGATTTGCTAATAACAATCATGCACTTATCACAAGATAATGCATATGCATATATACATCACAACAACAGTATAACGGGTAGAAAACTTGCCTGAGCGAGTGGGGGTGATAAAAGGCCTGAGACGAGTCTGGTAACCTATAAACAACATATATGTTGGAATTAAACCAAAGTCGCTTAAGAATCTATACTTTAACCAATTAGACCCTAACGTTTGCTTTTGCGCTTAACGATTCACTTAAGTCGCTCGAGTACCCTCGGCTCCACCATTTTTAATAAATTAACCATTAAGAATTTTAAGTCAGTTCTTTCGTGAGTACCCTACCAACTGCCTAAGCCACTTTAAATAATTGTTTCATACCCCAATTAGTCATTTAAGGGCCTTAACCAAGGTTTCAAAGTAAGGCAAGGGGGTAATGGTTCGTTCGCGAAACGCCGTTACTTAAAACGATCGTTTCTCCTAAACCGTACATCGGATTCAAGCGTACCACATATAAAAACGAAGCTCGTAACATGAACTATCTAATCATGGCAATGGTCAAAACCTAACAGTGAGTTCACGGGTCCTGATGTTAAGAACAAAAGCAGTCTAAGGTAAATCGGGCATTACGACGGCTATGTTTACGCTATTACCAAAATTTATACTACTCCAAATCAATCCACAATCAACCCACAATAATTACTACAACCAAACTCCATCCATACTATACTACAACAGCCCCAACATCTCAAGATCTCCAATTTATACTACTCTCAATCATGAACTAAAAGCTATACTTAAGTTCATTAACCAATAATCAAGATTTACTACATCAAAAACATTACAAAACCAACCCAACTCTAAATATACAATAATCATGCTTCTCATGAACTATACTACTCATAACAAGCTCTTAACATTCAATAATAAGGCTAGGTTAAGAGATTATACCTTCCTTGTGAGTAGGAGTAACTAATGAGCTTGAAACAACCTTTGGAAATCTTTACTAAAGCTTTATCTAAACAAAAACACAAGATCAAAATTTCAAGTTCTTGAAAACACTATTCACTCTCTTCTTCCATGAATTATTGGAAGAGATTGTGAAGGAAATGGAAGATTAGATTCATAGGATATCTATATCTATGTACAAGGAACCTTGGATAATTACCTCACTAATTATCAAAGCTTGGAACTTGAATTTGGATTTTCTTTTCTTTGAAAAAGAAAAGAGGCCGAGAGCTTCTTGTTAGAAATGCAAAGTCAACTTCTCAAATTTGATTTATTGTTATGATTATTGTTGGCTTGGTTGCTTCCTTTTATTTTGTTAATTAACCTTTTACCATTGTAAAAATTGTTTGGCCTACAATCAACCAACAATTCCTTCCCATTTCGTCATGCTTATATCATCCTCTTATGTCATCTTGTTACACTTGTCGTACTCTTGTTGGTGTGATGACATCATCATCCACTAACCCCTTTGATTAACCCCTAATTACTTGGCTAATGACCGCTGATCTGTTAAACGGTTCGCTTAACTTTTGGTCTCATTTATCGTTTGAGGGATCATAACCGGGATCTTATTACTTGGGTTCCCTTAACCTTTCTCAATACATTATATTCCTTTTATGATCCTTTCTTATAATCCTTGAATTTAAATCATTTTAATCATGTTACTTTATACTCGATTCTTTCTGTATCTGGTGGGTTTTCGGGAAAAAATCAAAGTGTTCGAATTTGGATTCTGACGATCTTTACATACACTTATATACCATATAGAGTACTAATAAGATCTCAGAATAACAATAAAAGAACCTCTATAAAGTGTGGCATGAAAAGTTTTCTAATTTAGCATAATCAGCAAAATCACTATTCATAAGGGTTACAAAAAGTCCAAAATTTGGGTTATTACAGTCTCCCCTCCTTAAAAGGATTTCGTCCCGGAATCAAATAGAAAACAAATGGGGGTACTTTTCTAGCATTGCGCTCTCTAGTTCCCAAGTTGATTCTTCCACATTATGATTCTGCCATAGCACTCTGACTAGCTTGATCACTTTGTTCCGAAGCACCTGCTCCTTCTTATCCATAATCTTTACTGGTTTCTCCATGTAAGTCAGATCTGGTTGCATATCCACCTGCTCGTACTCCACTATGTGTCTGGCATCCCGATGATACTTCCTTAGCATTGACACATAGAACACATTATGAACTTGTTGTAGGTTCGGGGGTAAGGCTAGCTCGTAAGCTAACTTCCCAATCCGTCTTAGTATCTCAAAAGGTCCAATGTATCTTGGGCTTAGTTTCCCTTTCTTTCCGAACCTCATTAATCCCTTCCAAGGGGATACTTTTAGCAGTACTAAGTCCCCTACTTCATACTCCTTGTCCTTTCGGGCTAGGTCTGCATATTTCTTCTGTCTGTCTTGGGCTGCTACCAGCCGTCCTCTGATGAGATCCACTATATCTTTGGTCCTTTGGACCACTTCGGGTCCGAGCATCTTCCGCTCTCCTACTTCATCCCAGTATAAGGGAGATCGACATCTTCTTCCGTATAGGGCCTCATAAGGCGGCATTCCAATGCTGGCTTGAAAGCTATTGTTATAAGAAAACTCGATCAACGGTAAGTGATCATCCTAACTTCCTTTAAAGTCTATTGCACAGACTCTCAACATATCTGAAAGGAATATGTCCTAAGTCCAATCATGTATTAGGATTTAGGAATAACTTTTTATGTAATCTGTTTTGATTTTATTGATATTAATAAAAGACTTGTTTTGTTTTTATTACGGGCTTTATCTATTTAAGTGTTTAAATAAGATATACCATAGTTTAGAGTAAAGCTTTTTATGGATTATGATGAGATCATAATAGTGAGACCTAAAAGATGATAACTCTAAACTTAAATAGTTCCTGGTCGTAGGATTACTAACTGGTAATTAATAATCCGCAGAGATCGGTACATACTATGCTTGCTTCATTATGAAGGATGTCAATTCTCATAGATATTTGTGTGGTGACACTATAGCTAGTATATAGGTGCTTATTATAGAATAAGTTCACTGAACATGACTCGCACAACTGAATAACTGATGGAGTTCACTCACGTGTCAGCAGTTGTTCACATAGTGATAGTTGGTCAAGTATCCTTAGACTTGAGGTCATCATAGTCATCTTGTGTACACTGAACTATGTTTTGGTTTAGTTCTTAGTCTCCAGGGACAATTATTAGGGCTCTACTGGGTATAGTAATTTGAAGATAGTGTATGATCAATAAAGGATCTACCCCTTCCAGTGAAGGAAGCGAATGTTCAAGGCTGATCCACTTATGCTAGTTCAGGAATCTCTGGCCAGAGTGAATGAAATTAGAAAGGAGTTTCTAATTTGCATAGAACTACGCATAGTAAATGGTAAGCAAGTGATTAAATTAGATAGGCTTGACACGAGATCCATGCCTTGTATTTAATCGGGACATTGTAGGGTAGAAGGAGTTTATTATACGACAACTATTCACTGAATAGGTTCTTGGTATTCTAAGCAGTGAATTCATATTATCCGGATAGTCGCGATATGCTGAGAAGTATCCCTCACGATGTAGAATAAATGTGATTAATTAATTAATCATATTTAATAAATTAGAGAATTTATATAAATAATGATAAAATAGTTTTATTATTATTTATTTCTACTACCGGCTTAATATTGAACCTACAGGGTCACACCATAAAAAGAGAATGATTTTATGGTGGAGGAATTAATTAATAATGGCTAATAATTATTTATTTGTGAAATAAATAATTAATTGGCAAATTTAATAATTGATTAAATGAGATTTAATTGATTATAAATTAATTAAGAAAAGTTCTTAATATTATTAATTAAGGATTTAATTTTTGGAAATTAAATCAAGAGAGAGAATTATTTCTAAAGTGTTTAGAAAAAGGATTAATGATTAAAAGGTGTTTTAATTATTAATGAGAATAATAAATGGGATGATAATAATAATATTTATGGGAAAATTTCAGCTGAAAATTTTGCCTATAAATATACTATTATAGACCCTATTTTTATTAAAACCCAAAAACCCAAAAGTTTTAGAAAACCAAATTCTCTCCACCTCCTCCTCCTCCTTAACGTCGTTTTCTTGGTGGATATCGGTGGAATGTTTCACGTTTGAGGAGCAGCTGCTAAGGATCTCCGATCGTTGCTCTTGGATCGCATATTAAAGTTTAGTAATCGATCCCTATGTTTTTACCACGATTTATATGCTTTTATTTGGATTTTATGTGTGTAAAAGTGTTTTGCCATGCCTCCGCTGTGTTTAAAATCCAACAATATCCTCTAGTGTCTGGATGGTCCTTTCACTTTGCCCATCCATTTGGGGATGGTAAGCGGTACTCATGTTTAATTTGGTCCCCGCACATTCTTGAAAGCTCCTCCAAAATCTGGAGTTTAACCTGGGGTCTCAGTCTGAGACAATGGACACTGGGACTCCATATCGCGTCACTATTTCCTTAAGGTAAATGTCCACCAGTCTATCGTCCGTGTATCTCTCATTGATAGGAATGAAATGAGCTGACTTTGTCAGTCGGTCTATAATTACCCATATAGCATCATGATTGGCTTTCGTCTTTGGTAAGCCGACAACTAAATCCATGGCTATCTGTTCCCATTTCCATTCGGGAATCTCCAGGGGTCGTAAAAGTCCACTGGGTCTCTGGTGCTCTGCCTTTACTCTTTGGCAAGTCAAACATTTGCTTACCCATTCTGCTACGTCCCTCTTCATGTTGGGCCACCAGTAATACTCCTTCAAATCCCTATACATCTTGGTGCTTCCCGGGTGAATGCAATACCTTGAACTATGGCTTTCATCCAAAATCTCGTCTTTAAGTTCTTGAACATTGGGAATCCAAATCCTGTAGGAATACCTCATTATCCCCTTATCATCTCTCTCAGTATGGATCTCTTCTCCAGTCATTGACTCTCTGCCTTCATTCATTACTTTTTCTTGGCACAATCTAATCTTTTCCAATAACTCTGGCTGCATCGAGATCTCAAACAGCTTTTCAGTTCCGGTTCCGGTTAGCTTTACTTCTATTTCCATTTTCTCGAAATCCTTTATCAATTCCTCCGAAGTAATTAACATTTTGATCCTTTCCTTCCTACTAAGGGCGTCAGCCACCACATTGGCTTTCCCTGGATGGTAGAGAATCTCACAATCATAGTCCTTGATTAGCTCTAACCATCTCCTCTGGCGCATGTTGAGCTCTTTCTGCGTGAATATGTACTTGAGGCTCTTATGGTCTGTGAAAATCTCGCACTTCTCTCCATACAAGTAGTGCCTCCAAATTTTTAAGGCAAAAACTATTGCCGCGAGCTCAAGGTCATGAGTAGGATATCTAACCTCGTATTCCTTCAGTTGTCTTGACGCATACGCAATCACCTTACCGTGCTGCATAAGCACACACCCTAATCCTTTGTGTGACGCGTCACTATATATCACAAAATCTCCTTTTCCGTCTGGCAACGCCAACACCGGGGCCGTTACCAACCTTTTCTTTAATTCTTGAAAGCTGTTCTCGGATTTTTCTGTCCATTCAAACTTCTCTATCTTACGGGTAAGTCGTGTCAAAGGAGCTGCGATCTTCGCAAAATCCTGTACAAATCTACGATAGTAGCCGGCCAATCCTATGAAACTCCTTACCTCTGTGGGTGTGGTTGGCCTTTCCCAATTTGAGACCGCCTTTATCTTGGAGGGGTCGACCAATACTCCTTCTTTATTGATCACATGTCCTAAAAACTGTACTTCGTTCCGCCAGAATTCACACTTTGAGAATTTGGCAAACAACTGTTCTTCTCTGAGTATCCCTAGAGCTATCCTCAAATGCTCTGCATGTTCTGCCTCGGTCCTGGAGTAGATTAAAATATCATCGATAAAAACCATCACACACTTGTCCAAGTCCTTCTTGAATACTCTGTTCATTAAGTCCATGAAAGCCGCTGGGGCGTTGGTTAATCCAAAGGACATTACCAAGAACTCATAGTGCCTATACCTGGTACGGAACGCAGTCTTGGGAATATCTTCGGGTTTAATCTTTAGTTGGTGATATCCAGTTCTCAGGTCAATCTTGGAAAAATAAACAGCATCCTTTAGCTGGTCGAACAAATCGTCTATTCTAGGTAACGGGTACCTGTTCTTTATGGTTAGCTTGGTCAGCTCTCGGTAGTCGATGCACAGCCTCATGCTCCCATCTTTCTTCTTAACAAATAATACTGGTGCTCCCCACGGAGACACACTGGGTCTTATCATACCCTTATCCAAAAGCTCTTGTAATTGGGTAGCCAATTCCTTCATTTTTAATGGGGATAATCAGTAAGGTGCCTTTGAAACTGGCGCCGTTCCTGGGGCCAACTCAATAGCAAATTCAATCACTCTATCGGGTGGTAATCCCGGAAGGTCTTGTGGAAATACATCTTTAAATTCGTTGACTACTGGAATATCTTGCAAGTTGGGCACCTCCTTCTGCGTGTCCACCACATAGGCTAGGTAAGCCTCATTTCCTTTTCGTAGCATCTTATTGGCCTGGGCCATGGTCAAAAATTTATGCGTCTGCCTCATTCCTCTAAATATGACTTCTTTCTTCCCTGGGATATTCAACTTAACTTTCTTCCCCTTATAGTCTATCTGAGCATCATTGCGAGATAGCTAGTCCATTCCCAAAATTACATCAAACTCCCCTAATTTAAAAGGAATCAGATCAACACTAAAAGATTGTTCCCCTATGCCTAACTCACTGGCGGGGTGAATCTGGTTAACAGGAATAATTTCATGGTTGGCTATTTCCACTTGTAAGGGTTCTATCAAGGGTTCAGCCTTAAGTCTTAATTTATGCGCAAAGTCCTTTGATATAAAAGATTTAGTTGCTCCAGAATCAAATAAAACATTTGCACTGATTGAATTTAGAGAAAGGGTACCTTCTATCACATCTGAGTCTTTCATAGCATCTTGCACTGTCATGTTGAAAGTCCTCGCGGTAGGTGGCTTATTAGAGGCAGCCCTGCTGGCTCCCGAAGCTGCTGGTTTGTTCATGGGGAATTCCGTCTTCCAATGACCCGGGCATCCACACTGATGACAAGTGGTGGTTGGGCGGGTAATGGGGGTTGGCGAAGTGCATTTGTCTGAATAGTGACCTTCCCGACCACACTTGAAGCAGATTACCGGCTTTCCTTTACACTCCCCAGTATGCATCCTTTCACAAGTGTTACAGGCTGGTAATGGGGGTCGAGACTGGTTGGAATAGGACCTTCCTGACTTCTGGCTGCTCTGGCTCACATTCACACTCATTGGCCGCTTAAGCCCAGTGCTCTTTCCCGGTAGGGACACTGCTCCTCGATTAAATCTAGTAGGGAAGCTCCCTCCTGCAGAACCTCCACCCATGCACATACTTTTCCCCTTTATTCCCTTCTTCTCTCTTTCCTTCTGCATCTGTTCACTTCCGGCTTCTGCAATTATTGCTTTTTGCACCAGAGTGGCATAATCAGTAAGCTCAAGGATTGCCACCCTATTCTGAATCCACGGTTTCAGTCCCTGCTGAAACCTCCTATCTTTCTTTTCCTTGATGCTCACAAACTCCGGCATAAACCTTGATAACTCAGTAAATTTTGCTTCATATTCTGCTACAGATAAGTTATTCTGCTTTAGCTCCAAGAACTTGAGCTCCATCTGGTTCTCCATAAACCTCGGGAAATATTTTCCCAAAAACAACTGACTGAACCTCTGCCAGGTTATGATAACATCTGTCTCCATGTTTTTCTTGGCCTCCCACTAGTAGTTGGCCTCTCCTTTCAGAAGGTAGGTAGGAAATACAGTCTTCTGTGCCTCATCGGTACTCAGAATCTCAAAGGATTTCTCCATTTCCTTTAGCCATGCCCTTGTCTCAACTGGGTCGGCTATTCCGTGGAACTCAGGGGGCTTAACGGACTTGAAAGCCCTGAAAGAGTTTGCCACAACATTGTTATTTCCTTGAGGGGGTGGGTTGGGTTGACGTTCCAAGTTTTGCCTGAGTAGTTGCATGAACTGCCCCATGGGATCCATGTCTGAGTTTGGTACTGGTTGCTCAACCTCGATTTCTCCTTCTTCAGCCTCTATCTCAAATCCTTCAACATCAAATATCTCTTCCTCCTCTTCATACAGGGAGTCATCCTGTTCAACATAATCCTCATCTTCCTCTTGGTTCCTACCGTCCTGGTTATGGCTTCCCTGGTTCTAAGATCCAGGGTTCGCCCTAGTTCCAATCTTTCTTGGCGGCATGATACTGATAAATTTTTGGGAAAATTCAACGTTAGGTCACAATCATACATAAAATTGTGCCTTGCACAGTTTCTATAATGGGGAGAATGTATCTCGCAATTCTATTATATTATGACAGTTCTAATAAGAAGTGTAGTAATAATAATGATAAAAACAGTGATCTCGTCACTAAGGAACTGAACTGAAAGGAAACAAATATATACATAATGCGAGAAATACATAGTTCGATCTGGTCAAAAGTACAACAGTGCTACAGTCATCTGCCCAAAAGTGATATACAAGAGTCTATCCGTCTAGTCAGAGAAAGGGATGCTATATACAAGTCAATTATCTCGAAAAATTGGCTCTTACTATGGCCTCGACTAAATAGACGACTAGACTACCACATCACTGGTCCTGAATAATACACCGGAGCGGGTCAGCTCCCACACTCTTTCCATCGCATGACAGAAAATATAGTCAGCCTGCCTCCTAGAGATCCTGCCATGCCTATCCCCCTGGAGTGATCGGAGTCTCGCACGGGCCGTGAGCTCTATCCCATTCAGCACCCTCCTCAGGGATCGGGTTATGGTAACTCTAGCCTCATGAGCTCGGGCACGCCTAACAGCCCTCTCCACCTCCAACTCCCTCCTGACCTCATCCAGTCGGGCCTCAGCAACAGCCACTCGAGTCCTCAGTACATCCTGAACATAGCCGTGAGCTAACAAAGACTGCCTATGGGCAGGGTCGAGAGGTGGTGAATCCGGAGCCGCTGGGGGTGCCTTCTCAGTCTGCCTAGGCTCGGGAGTATGGGTCTCAGAGCTGTCATCATAGGGTCTCCAAGATAGTGGTGGAGGGGTAGGAGCTCTGACCACCAGGAGTGAGGGTAAAGGGGTACCAGTGTACTCTACCATAGCTCTGACATGCTCCTCAGCTACTAGTACCTCATCCGGGTCCTCCTCATCTGAAATCATAACAACCTCCGTCTCTGACTCCTCTGAGGGGTCCTCCTCCTCCTCCTCCTCCAACTCAGGCTCCTCCTGATCCTCGGCATCTAGAAATGCCTCATCATGCTCACGCTCAAACATCTCTGGGTCCTCTATCTCATGTGCCTACACATTAAACGAGCTAAGTTACTATCATGATACTTATAAGGGTTCCCGTAAGGGTTTTAACTGTCCGTGCTACTTTAAGTAGTCCGACTATGAACTTGGCAAGAGTTCTTATTATCTTTGTGAGTTTATTATTATATCGTCGCATCATCTCTGAGGTTTATAACGCTTGGCTCTGATACCAATTCTGTAACACCCCCAGATCCGGGGTCGGGGATCCGGGTCGTCACGGTCTTTCTTTCCACAATATCACTTAACTTAATTAATAATAAATAACCTCATGCTGTGACCCCACACTAACACACACCACAACACGTTATAGTCTCAGAGATGAAATTGAAATAAGTACAAGTCCTTGAATCCAGAATTTAAAAGTTATTACAACCCAAAATGATTACTTGAGAAGTTTACAGTTAATTGCCATTATCTGCCACAAGTTATAATTACACATAATTGATTCCCAAAATATAATGCCTGATCTACAATAAATCTACCTCTATAGCTATAGCAGCTACGATATCAACGGGAAGACGCAGGACGCTTCCCACGCGCTTGCGCTGGGTCTGCTTGAGTCTAGCCATCTTTCCTAACTGTTGTTGTGTGATGAAAAAATGAAGCAAGAGTGAGCATTACAGCTCGCAAGATAATATATAGTGTAAACAATAATACAAGTATCTAAATGGATAACTTACTAGAAACCTTTATCAAGTGTAAGGTAATTACTTACTGGATATAAGCTTAAAGGAAGATGAAGTTACCAATTACTTCACTATACTTATATCTTTTTGTAAAACTACTTGAACTATCACCGTTCCAAGTATAATAAGTTTTCGAAATTCATCACATAGGTGGGACTACCACATAAGACTTGCATAAATTCGATCTTTCAAATATTATTGAATGAAATGAAGTTACGAGATACTTCATTAAGTCCCGATATATATATATATATCCATATATCTCTCATACATTTCCTGAAAACCTCTGTCATGTAAAGTATGAACAGAGTTGTAATATCCAATGAGTTTTGGAAAGAAAAGAATTTTGGCATAAACCCGATATCTTGCTGATCAGGCAAAGATACCAATAAGTAACCTTTTCTACTAGTAGATGGATGAATCCCCCACCGGTCATCATCCTGGCCGCATTAGGACCTTGTGCTGGACCGCCACCCAGCCTCTTACGCATTGATGGACTGCCACCCAGCCACTTACACTTTGATAGACCGTACCCCGGCCTGTCACTTATGCCGACTCAATTAGATGGACTTACTTCCCGAACGTTGGGTAAGTAATCAATTCATTTATCAAAACAGCAACCTCGTTGCGAATATAAAATACACCACAGAGCCGAATCCCTTAATTTAAAAGCGAGTATTTAAATCCCCTTCGAAAGGAAGATCTTAAATTTGAAAATGAGTTTTGGGATCCGCTCTAACTTTTAAAATCATTTTGAAGACTCGAAAACATTTTTAAGAATATTTGGAGTAATTCTGATTTAAAGAAATAAATCAGTCCCGATATATTAGAAAATATCTGAATATTATTATTTAAATAATAGTCCCATAGGGATAATCCTTATAAAAATAATTGAAGTAGAAGTTTTAAAACTTATACTTGAAATGAATAATAAATAACCCAAGATATACTTATACGAAAGTATGATCTTTATTTGAATAATCGAAAATAAGTTTGATTATCGAAACATTATTCTTTAATAAAATAAAGAATATTATTTAATAAAAGAAGCAGAGTCATAAGTCCTCGAATGAATATTCAAAACAATATTCATTAAATAAAATAAGCGGAGTCATAAGTCCTCGAATGAATATTCAAAATAATATTCATTAAATAAAATAAGCGGAGTCATAAGTCCTCGAATGAATATTCAAAATAATATTCATTAAATAAAATAAAGTTATCTAATAAACCTTATTCGATAAATATTTTGAAAACTATATATATATATATATATATATATATTATACTCGGGAACATCGACTCTCGGTTTAGAAAATGTTCATCTTTGGGTCCCCTATACTAAGGGTATACGCAACTACTGCTTATCTCTAGCATAGGTATTATGCAACTTATAAGCATTTGAATCAACAATTAGATATCAAGATTACGAAACAGGCATGCATATATACCATATCAGCGTGCTCCAATATATCGCAAGATTTGCTAATAACAATCATGCACTTATCACAAGATAATACATATGCATATATACATCACAACAACAGTATAACGGGTAGAAAACTTGCCTGAGCGACTGGGGGTGATAAAAGGCCTGGGACGATTCTGGTAACCTATAAACAACATATAAGTTGGAATTAAACCAAAGTCTCTTAAGAATCTATACTTTAACCAATTAGACCCTAACGTTCGCTTTTGCGCTTAACGATTCACTTAAGTCGCTCGAGTACCCTCAGCTCCACCATTTTTAATAAATTAACCATTAAGAATTTTAAGGCGATTCTTTCGCGAATACCCTACCAACTGCCTAATCCACTTTACATAATTGTTTCATACCCCAATTAGTCATTTAAGGGCCTTAACCAAGGTTTCAAAGTAAGGCGAGGGGGTAATGGTTCGTTCGTGAAATGCCGTTACTTAAAACGGTCGTTTCTCCGAAACCATACATCGGATTCTAGCGTACCACATATCAAAACGAAGCTCGTAATATGAAATATTTATTCATGGGAATGGTCAAAACCTAACAGTGAGTTCACGGGTCCTGATGTTAAGAACAAAAGCAGTCTAAGGTAAATCGGGCATTACGACGGCTATGTTTACGCTATTACCAAAATTTATACTACTCTAAATCAATCCACAATCAACCCACAATCATTACTACAACCAAAATCCATCCATACTTTGCTACAACAGCCCCAACATCTCAAGATCTCCAATTTATACTACTCTCAATCATGAACTAAAAGCTATACTGTTCATTAACCAATAATCAAGATTTACTACTTCAAAAACATTACAAAACCAACCCAACTCTAAATATACAATAATCATGCTTCTCATGAACTATACTACTTATAACAAGCTCTTAACATTCAATAATAAGGCTAGGTTAAGAGATTATACCTTCCTTGTGAGTAGGAGTAACTAATGAGCTTGAAACAACCTTTGGAAATCCTTACTAAAGCTTTATCTAAACAAAAACACAAGATCAAAATTTCAAGTTCTTGAAAATACTATTCACTCTCTTCTTCCATGAATTATTGGAAAAGATTGTGAAGGAAATGGAAGCTTATATTCATAGGATATCTATATCTATGTACAAGGAACCTTGGATAATTACCTCACTAATTATCAAAGCTTGGAACTTGAATTTGGATTTTCTTTTCTTTAAAAAAGAAAAGAGGCCGAGAGCTTCTTGTTAGAAATGTAAAGTCAACTTCTCAAATTTGATTTTGTGTTATGATTATTGTTGGCTTGGTTGCTTCCTTTTGTTTTGTTAATTAACCTTTTACCATGGTAAAAATTGTGTGGCTTACAATCAACCAACAATTCCTTCCCATTTTGTCATGCTTATGTTGTCCTCTTATGTCATCTTGTTACACTTGTCTTACTCTTGTTGGTGTGATGACATCATCATCCACTAACCCTTTTGATTAACCCCTAATTACTTGGCTAATGACTGCTGATCTTTTATACGGTTTGCTTAACTTTCGTTCTCATTTATCGTTTGAGGGATCATAATCGGGATATTATTACTTGGGTTCCCTTAACCTTTCTCAATACATTATATTCCTTTTATGATCCTCTCTTATAATCCTTGAATTTAAATTCTTTTAATCATGTTACCTTACACTCAGTTCTTTCTGTATCTGGTGGGTTTTCGGGAAAAAACAAAGTGTTCGAATTTGGATTCTGACGATCTTTACATACACTTATATACCATATAGAGTACTAATAAGATCTCAGAATAACAATAAAAGAACCTCTACAAAGTGTGGCATGAAAAGTTTTTTTATTCAGCATAATCAGCAAAATCACTATTCATAAGGGTTACAAAAAGTCCAAAATTTTGGGGTTATTACAGTCTCCCCTCCTTAAAAGGATTCCGTCGCGGAATCAAATAGAAAACAAATGGGGGTACTTTTCTAGCATTGCGCTCTCTAGTTCCCAAGTTGATTCTTCCACATTATGATTCTGCCATAGCACTCTGACTAGCTTGATCACTTTATTCTGAAGCACTTGCTCCTTCTTATCCATAATCTTTACTAGTTTCTCCATGTAAGTCAGATCTAGTTGCATATCCACCTGCTTGTACTCCACTATGTGTCTGGCATCCCGATGATACTTCCTTAGCATTGACACATGGAACACATTATGAACTTGTTGTAGGTTTGGGGGTAAGGCTAGCTCGTAAGCTAACTTCCCAATTCGTCTTAGTATCTCAAAAGGTCCAATGTATCTTGCGCTTAGTTTCCCTTTCTTTTTGAACCTCATTAATCCCTTCCAAGGGGATACTTTTAGCAGTACTAAGTCCTCTACTTCATACTCCTTGTCCTTTCGGGCTAGGTCTGCATATTTCTTCTGTCTGACTTGGGCTGCTACCAGCCATCCTCTGATGAGATCCACTATGTCTTTGGTCCTTTGGACCACTTCGGGTCCGAGCTTTCGCTCTCCTACTTCATCCCAGTATAAGGGAGATCGACACCTTCTTCCGTACAGGGCCTCATAAGGCGGCATTCCGATGCTGGCATGAAAGCTATTATTATAAGAAAACTCGAATAACGGTAAGTGATCATCCCAACTTTCTTTAAAGTCTATTGCACAGACTCTCAATATATCCTCTAGTGTCTGGATGGTCCTTTCACTTTGCCCATCCGTTTGGGGATGGTAAGCTGTACTCATGTTTAATTTGGTCCCCGCACATTCTTGAAAACTCCTCAAAAATCTGGAGTTGAACCTGGGGTCTCAGTCTGAGACAATGGACGCTGGGACTCCATGTCGCGTCACTATTTCCTTAAGGTAAATGTCCACCAGTCTATCGATCGTGTATCTCTCATTGATAGGAATAAAATGAGCTGACTTTGTCATTCGGTCTATAATTACCCATATAGCATCATGATTGGCTTTCGTCTTTGGTAAGCCGACAACAAAATCCATGGCTATCTGTTCCCATTTCCATTCGGGAATCTCCCGGGGTCGTAAAAGTCCACTGGGTCTCTGGTGCTCTGCCTTTATTCTTTGGCAAGTCAAACATTTGCTTACCCATTCTGCTACGTCCCTCTTTATGTTGGGCCACCAGTAATACTCCTTCAAATCCCTATACATCTTGGTGATTCCCGGGTGAATGGAATACCTTGAACTTTGGCTTTCATCCATAATCTCATCTTTAAGTTCTTGAACATTCAGAACCCAAATCCTGTAGGAATACCTCTTTATCCCCTTATCATCTCTCTCAGTATGGATCTCTTCTCCAGTCATTGACTCTCTGCCTTCATTCATTACCTTTTCATGGCACAATCTAATCTTTTTTGAAAATCTTTGTCATGCATAAGATAATCATTAACCAGGTATAAGTTGAAAAGATGAAGTTACAAGATACTCCAATATACTTATATCTTTTCCGAATACTACTTGAACTACCACTGTTCAAGGTAGAATCATTTTCAAAAGTTCATCACATAGGTGAGACTACAAGATAAGACTTGAATAGATTCAATTTTTGAAATATCATTATAAAGAATGAAGTTACGAGATACTTCATTAAGTCCCGATATATATATACACCTATATATATACATTTCATACACTCCTTGAAAACCTCTGTTATGAAAATTATAAACAGAGTTGCAATATCCAATGAATTTGGAAAGCAGAGGATTTTGGCATAAACCTGATATCTTGCTGATCAGGCAAAGATACCAATAAGTAACCTTTTCTACTGTAGATGGATGAATTCCTCGCCGGTCATCATCATGGCCGCATTAGGACCTCGTGCTAGACCGTTACCCGTCCACTCATGCGTGGATGGACTGTCACCCAACCTCTTACACCTTCATAGACCGTACCCCGGCCTGTCGCTTATGTCGACTCAATTAGATGGACTTACTTCCCGAACGTTGGATAAGTAATCAAATTATTTTCTCAAAACAGCAACCTCGTTGCGAATATAAAATACACCACATAGCCGGATCCCTCAGATTTTTGAGCGAGTATTCAAGTCCCCTTCGAAAGGAAGATCTTAAATTTGAAAATGAGTTTTGGGATCCGCTCTAACTTGTAAAATCATTTTGAAGACTCGAAAATATTTTTAAGAATGTTTGGAGTAATGCTGATTTAATAAAATAAATCATTCCCGATATTTTGGAAAATATCTGAATATTATTATTTAAATAATATTCCCATAAGGATAATCTTTATAAAAATATTTGAAGTAAAAGTTTTAAAACTCATACTTGCAATGAATAATAAATAACAAAAGATATACTTATACGAAAGTACGATCTTTATTTGAATAATCGAAAATAAGTTTGATTATATTCAAAACTATCGAATATACCTTATTCGATTAGTAGTTATAGAAAACTATATATATATATAAATATATATATATATATACTATACTCGGGAACATCGACTCCCGGTTTAGAAAAATGTTCACTTTTGGGTCCCCTATACTAAGGGTATACGCAACTACTGCTTATCTCTAGCATAGGTATTATGCAGTGTATAAGCATTTGAATCGACAATAGAATATCAAGATTACGAAACATGCATGCATATATATCATATCAACATGCTCCAATATATCGCAAGATTTGCTAATAACAATCATGCACTTATCATAAGATAATGCATATACACATATACATCACAATAACAGTTATACGGGTAGAAAACTTGCCTTAGTGTTCCTGTAACGTCCGGGAAATTTATGTAATTATTTTTATCAATAAATAATTATTATGTAATTTGTATGTGAATTTTGGTAAATTATTTGATGATGAATAATAATATTTGGATGTTTATTTCAGATAAAATCTAGATATTTTAATTTTTAATTATCCAGAATTAAATCTAGATAATTTTTGTATTTTTCTGGTAATTTTTGGAATATTATATGGTTTTATAAGGATTTATAGAATTAATAATGATTATTTTTACATAATTATAAAATTACTTTTTAGAATCAGAAATCGTCCCACTTCAATCGTTTTTGCGTTTTTACAACCCGAAACTCTTCCGAAAACTCCTTCCTAACCTAATTTGATAATTCTAAACACTTTTCATGTTTTGACTTTTTCGATCCGGGGTGCGATTTGACCTGTACGAGTCCCGGTGTGAAATTTTCGATACGTAAATCATTTTATATATCGATAAGAATCCATAGTCTCAAAAGGCGAGACATTATCACCTTAATTTCGTATAAATTATTTTATAGGAAGCTCTGTTTTGATAATTATCCCAATTGTGGTATTAATATCGTATCGACTTTTAGTTACTTAGCGGCTAAGTAACCTATTTTCGGAACCGATCTGTAAATGTCATTATCAAATTATTAACTAAATAAAATATGTGATGGGTCTGTCGGCTATGTGTTGCTCTATTATTAATTGTTTGTGATTTGTTGGACGCGAAGGTTAATTTTATAATTAACTATCGAGCTGTATGAATTTAATTCGTTTTAAAATGATTTTATTTAATATTAATTCTTATAAATGCTAAAATTGCTCACAAAATTATTTTTGTGGCTCTATAATTTTATTTATTATTTTTAAGAATTTATAAAATTTAGAAATCAATATTTTATTGATTATTTATCTTTAAATGGTTTTCTAATTTCATTAAATTGTAAAATCAGTATTTAATTCCAGAACGCTTCAAAAATCATGAAAATTTTATTTTATCAAGTTTGGAATACTTTGAGAATTTTAAAATTATTTTAAAAATATTTCAGATTAAATTCACCTGCACCATTATTCATTATATTGTAAAATGCGGGTATAGTGTGAAAGTTAAAAATGATTTAAAAAAAATATGAAAGTGTTATTCTAATTGTTTTTAATATTACAAGGGTGTTTAAAATTAATTTAGTATTTTATTCGAAATGATGTCACTCGCGAGTCACTCGTTACAAATGCGAAACCGATTGATATGCAGTAGTTACAGACCAAAAAAAATAACAAAAAGAAAAAACACACACACACACGCGTGCACCCTTGTGACCATTTCTCCCACCGCCTCTCTCTTAGTTTCTTCTCTGCTGATTTCTTTTGCTCTCTCGGGCAATCTCTCTTTACTCCCTTTCTCTCAAATCTCTCCCTCTCCTCTATTCTTCACTTTGTTCGCTGTCTCTCTCGGTAATTTCTCTGTACTATTGTCCCCTTAATTTCGTTGCCGCCCTCTCCGTTTTCCGGCGAGGGAGTGGTGGCGCGGGTACCTGTTTGTGGCTGTTGTGTGTGTGTGGTTGCGTGTGTTTGTCTCGTGTGTATTTGTGCCTGTTGCCCCTATTTCCCCGCCTGTGAGGTTCAGTTTTGGCCGTTGTTGTTGCTGTTTTCTCTTCCCTGTTCCGGTGGTTTCGTCACCGCTGCCGCGCGTGTTGGTAGCGGGACTTTTCCCCGATTGCTGCCTGCGATTGTATATGCGTATTGAATTACGTTCTTTATATTATTTTATTTAATTCCTGAAGGAATTAAATTACTTGACTTTGGTTCGGGAAATAAAATATTTTTGGTGCGAGAGTTAAATTATTAATCGATGAAATTTACGTAGGATGCCCGGAATTTACGGGAACCCGTAAATTTTATCGCCGCCGGCGATGAGCCTCGGCGAGCCGACGGTGGACCGTGATGATTTTAATTTGAGTCCTACGTTATTAATTAAATAAAAATAGTGAGTAAATCGATTGCGAGATGAAAATTCGAATAAAATAAAAAATACGAATAAAAATGCAAAATATGAGTAATAATAATAATTAAGCGAATCGGAGTTTGGGACTTGCTAATTGGATTGTAGATTGAATTGCTTGATGTGATTGTTGATTGTGATTGATGTCGATTTGATTTCGACGGGTAGGCCGATAAACAAAGGAGACGCTGCCCGATTTTTGGGAAATTAATTTCGAAATTTCGGGAACGTAACCTATAATTATTGGAGACGTCGAATAATCATATACAATTATATTATATGAACTGGACTGCGATTGAGACAAGATAATTTCTAAATAATCGATTACCCTATTTTTCAAAACGACGAGTATACGTATTTTCTGAAAATAAATACCGAACCGAGTTTTGAAGATGTGAACCATAACTGCTATGTGTATTTCGATAATACATATAAATATGAATTCAGTTATGAAATCGTATGGGTAGAATAGGATGACGATTTGATGTTAAGTTTAAGCGGTTATCTGAATTAGGGTATTTCAACCCTGTAGGTTTTAGACGGAAGACCGAGACGTGACATCGGACTAGGAACGATCTAGTGATTAGACGTTGAGATCAACGAAGTTCCAACCGAAGGGTCTGAATGTTGGGATTGTATCGAGAATAGGATAGTAAGTTGACGATAAAGCCAAACGATCAAAGTCGAACCAAAGTCAACCAGTAATAACGGTTAAAGCTTATTGAGGCAAGTATTCCTGATTTTTTTACAACTGCAAGTATTCCCGAACTTTCTTTTAAATACTGCAAGTACTCTTGATTTTCTTTTAAAATACTGCAAGTATTCCTGATTTTCTGCAAATATTTATTCGTTCATATTCTAAGTTCAGAATAGTTAAATGTTTTACATTTCACTGCAATTACTCATATTATGCATGTTCATTTATTCTTGTTTCTATAATTCGATTGCTCTCTTGAGAAAATACCCATTCTTTCGGGTTATTTGCGAACCCTGAATTGGGATGTTTTGAATTCAAAATGATTTGACATCAAAACACTCTACGGGCTGGATAGCGATATTTTGGGGATTGAGTTTTACTTAATCCTGAGGACCGGGATGACTGGTGCCTCGAGATGGGCCGTAATGCCTGGGGACCCGACTAGATCTATATATTGAGATAAAGATCTGCATTATATTCTGACTGATCAACAGAATATAGATGCGAACTAGTGTCCAGTCTAATTTGTTGTTAATCGCCATTAATGGCATTCCTTCTTGAAAGAAAAATGTGATTATGGATTAAAGTTATTCTTTCTTAGCACTCAGTTTCAGAAAATTACAGTATTTATAAATAAATTCGAGGTTCAGATTGTTGATGTAGCATTAGTTGCTTAGTGATAATTAGAATCTTGAATGAATTGAGATCTTCTTAATTATTCAACCCGTCCTTATCAGGCTGGTTTAGCAGGCTAAGTCTATGGAAACTTAGTCGATAATGATGGATATTGAATAGGTAGGAATTTCTAGAACGTCGTTTTAGGAATAGTTGTTACATTTGTTGCTCAGGTATGAAGTGTTACCAAAAGCTATTTTGAAAATGCGCAATTCTGAAGCTCTTACAAAAATGTCGTTATTCCCTATGTAATTTATCGCAATGCAAATCAAATTAATTTTAAGTTCATGAAGTATATCCTTTAAATGATTTCGTGTTTCGCTCTTCAAAATATTTCAGAGATATTTTCCGGAAGTTTTCTTTGATATTAATATTTGAAACTCAAATTATATACTTGGTGGGCATTTTTGGCTCACTCTTGCTTTGTCAATTCTTATTTCTGCCAGAAACAGATAAGGATAAAAATGAATAGCTTAGATAGACAGCAGAAGTTCGAGAAATCTCCACTACGAGAGGTTGAAGAAGTTAGAAGAATATGTTACGAGCATTTGTTCAAAGGTATTTACATTTGTATTTTAGTTTTTGAAAGTTGTAGAAGATTAGATTCTTGTTTCATACCATAACCTGTAAACGATCCGGATTCAAGGGGTTATTTGTTTATTATTTTATTTTATGTAAAGATTGTTTAGTGACACCAAATCTTGACCCCGGATTTGGGGTGTTACAAGTTGTCATCAGAGCTGCAGGTTATTGGTCACTGAAATACGAATAGGTGAGAGTAAGATAGGAAGAATAGGTCGTACAGGAAAGACACTAGGCATATTCAGGATAAATTGAGTTGAGTGCGAATTAGGGTTAGTAGATCCGAGATGGAATTACTAAGATAGGATTGCTGAGAAAGTGTAAGGCGAATGTCACAACGCTATAGGTATATTGAATTCTTAGACCCTACAGTAATGAGGAATCGATAGATCGATGGAGATGGTGTATGTTACCCTACTTTTCATGTGGTTTTAGAGACTATGCGATCGATTCTTGTGGGAATGTGTATAAGAAAAGCTACGATTTAACTTAGAATTAGGTATTAGGACGAGTTCCACGTCGGGAGCAACCAGTTGATGGAAGCTAATGAAGAATCAACGTTGCACATTTCGAAGGCACCACGTTGCACTTATCGAGAGCTGCGCGAGGAATAATAGCTACCCTACCAGGTATAGGTAAGACTAGCAAGAAGATGCGACCTTATCGATAGACGAAATATTGAATCACATGCGTGGTTACGAGTATAACGTCAAAAACGATGACAAGAATGTCAGAGACAATATTAAATGTCAGCGTTGCGATAGAATTGCGAATAAATTGATATACGATGGTAAATAAAGTTTCGGCGACCAATAAGTGCGAACATAGTCCAAGGAAAAGAATAGAAGGCATACCGGAGTAGAAAGACCCTTATATGGGCATTCTTTTTAACTAGACATTTCATTGGTAAATCAGGAAAATAACAAGTAACTTATATTGTAATGACGACCAAATATTTGATTTTCAAAAATTTAAAAATGAGATTTTGGAAAAGATTTCCTTGATCAACTTTCAAAAGATTTGGCATGAAATAAGCTTTAAAATTTGGTTGTCGAGGTACTACTTAAGTTCTTGTTATTATAAACAGAAAATGAGCTAAAAAGAAGAATGGAATTAGATTCAGTGTTGTTAATTCGAAGGGTCAAGTAGACCCATTGGCAGGAAGAAAGGTTTAATGTTTTCCGTGAAAATGAAAGTAAATGATGTTAAAAAAAATCAATAATTGAATCAATATATTAAAATAATATTTACCCAATTTATAAAAATATTAAAATTTAACGAGATTCATGATTCGAACGGACGAAAGATGATTGAAGAAAAAGAAAGAATCTTCCAGATAATTGGAAAAGAATCGTGTCTCTATCAACGAAATTGAGGCGTGGCGTGATCAACGGTTATTCTATGTGACATAGAGGAGATCTGAAGCAGTGATTATAAATCTCGGGAGGACGTGATTAAGATCAAATTATTGAAGTATTTGATATGAAGGCATTTCCAGACAGCACTTCGAAGCAATGATGTGACTTGAATCATGAACTTGTATTCGAACGATCCTGAAGGCAGATACAGGCGAAGCATGGAAGGTGATCTGCAATATTATTCTTTTACAAATATGATAGCATATGTTCTTCTCGAGTTTGGAATACGTGCGAGCTTCTTCTGTTGATAAATCATATGAGGCGGAAATGAAAGAAAATTCTTGTATTCCTTCTGAAGTGTTTCTCTTCTCAAATTCCTGATTCCTGATTGAGACAACAGTGTTGTGATAAGACGCTTTGTCGAAATGACAAAGAGTCGGGTAGGACGCCACCTAATCATGGGCTGTATTCCATATAGTATGAAAGACTGGCCATCTTGAGTACGAACATGGTTGTCTCATTCTTCACTCATTTTTCTTCCTCCAATTTTCTGGTTTACAAATTCTTCCAATCGGTTGTTGTATTGTTATTCCTTATTCCGTTTTCCAACAAAATCATGTTCACAAACTCTCCTCTTGCATCGAGTCTGTTCGTTGACGATTACAAGAGAAATAGAATAGTCCCGTGCGACAGGTAGAATTACGTGTCGAAGGAGAATAGGATTTCAAGCTCATAAATGATGGACATTTGTGAGCAAGGAAAAATGGATACACCGACAACATGATCAGGGCAAGGATATCAAATCTGACAGTTGCTCGTGTTACGAGGATCTCATCAGTATGGTAGATTGCGTTAACATGATGCACTTCAAATCAGAAGATTTCGACGAAAAATAAAATCGTTAGTGAATCGTAATGAATAAATTAGTTGCAAAATAAGGAAGCAAAGTTGTGTGCGTCAGACGAAGTAAACGAGTATAGGGACGACGATCAAGGATCAAGGAAATTCTGAATGATGACTCAGACAGGCGGTTAATACACGAGGCATCCCTTCGTCATGAAAAGATATTTGTCGTGAAGATTCAAGATGGAAGAAATCTTAAATGTAATCGAACTTCGAACATGCTCTTCAAGAAATTGTGAAGTTCTCTAACTTGCGTAAATAAGTGATGGTGAATTCAATGCTCATACCCCGGTCAGTGGCGAAAGTTTGATATGGGAACATAAGCGGAGATGAAGCAATGGTGATTCGATTATGGAATTTTTAGAAATAACGATTAAGTTCCCATCAGATTACGACGGTAATAATGAAGACCATACGCAGTTATTAAAAGATAAACCGATTAAAAGAATCATGAAATCAAACCTTAAATTCATTAAGGACAATTCGTAATATTCTAAAAAGAATTGAGAAATGTATGGTTATATTAATCATTGTGGGTTTCAGACCCAATCCCAATTAAGAAGAGATATGCTATGCCAGCCAGATACTGATCAAAGGTGGATTGTGGGAATTGATGATTTTGGTTGATGAAAGTGGGTGGATATGATTGTGAATACTTTGATTGATTGATGGTGTCGGCGTAAGTCCAACTGGTAGTCAATGGTGTAGGGGAAGTGCTACCTAAATTTTCAGAAATTACCCTATAGTTAAGGACAAAGAAATATATTGTCGTTCTCGTCAGTACTCCAAATAATTGTGATCTCGGTTCTTGAGAAAGTTGTTATGACCAAACCGACTTTATATAATTGGTCTTTGATTCCACTTAGCTAGTCAGCACTTGGTTTAAGGGATCAGTTAAAGGAGTTAATTGATCAACTTTACCAACTAATGGTTAGTTAAATGGAGATCGATTCCAATTAGATTGAGTCAAGCTCTGACATGATTTCCAGATCTGAAATGAAAGCGATAAGAAATTTTGGAAAAAGTAATGGCGTTAACGTAAATTGAAGGGTTAACTTCAATTAGTATGGTGTTACTGCAACCAGGTGCAAGGTTGATCCAGAAGAATACGCTCTTTTCGATGAATAAGAGAAACATGAAATTACCGGTACATGCTAGTAATAAGAATTCTTTTAAGAACTGAAGGTTCAAGATAAAGAAGAGGGATTATATCATCTGCAATAGCGTTCCAGGATGGACTTGGGTGTATACTCATATCGAATGACGAATTAATGGAAGATTTGAATGTACCACTTCTTTTGAACGGCGATTGAATGAAAGTTGCTGTAAAATAACGGAAAGTTTGCAAATTCAAGCACCCAATGAAAGATGAAGATTGATGAAGTCCGCATGTGAACTCAGGAAAAAGAGATGATGGTCAATGAAGAGAAGTCAAACGCACGATCTGTGATACGTCAAGTAAAGCTAAGGAAATAGCTACCGAGGAAATTTGATAATTTTGTTAGTAAGAATTTAAATAGTATAAATAAAAGCCTTCATTCCAGTGTAAACTGCAGGAATGACTTATCCAATAATAAACAGAGTAATATTATTAAGAAAAAAAGAAATTCGTTATGTTTAAGAGAGATAATAAATAATGAAAATGAAGAACTAATCAAGACAGGAAGTGGAATCAAAAGGATGACAAAGAAATTTTATAAAATAATCCAGGATATACGCAAGGTATGAACTTCAGATGGGTCAGAATTGATTGGGGAATGAAGTGAAATGTCGATAATTAAAGATGGGAATTTCATTCAAGGAATGCGTGTAAACAGGAGTGACTAAACAAAGGTATTAATGGCAAACTGCTAAAGAAAAATGTTACAATAGATCTCATGTCGGAATTCTTTAAAATTAAAGTGAAGTCCCGGAAGTTCGAACAAATGATTTACCAAGGGTACCTCAGGGAATGATGTAAGAATTTCTCATCAGTTACTGCACAGAGTCAAGCTGGTGTCAAAAGCCCTGTATCGTATAACTCAATAGGGATAAAATAATAAGTGAAGGAAAACTTCAGAAATGTGGAATGAAAGAATAACGAAATAAAGAGTATTTTGTGCTGAGAACAAAAGTGGTCATGGAAAAAAAAGAAAATAGAGGTATGGGGTTACGCGTCGATTATGAGAAATTGTAAGTTTGAAGGTTAAGTGAACACAATGTACTAGGAGTATTGGGATGGTGTGATTGTATTTATTGATAACATCCTCGCTGATTCAAGGACTAAGAAAGACCAAGGTGAACGCCTGAAGATATGCTTGTGAAGAGTTGAAAAATAGCAACTGCAGTTTCATCTTCAAAGATATGCATTCTGGTTATAATTGATTATGAGCTCCAGTGTGTGGTTAACTACCAAACAAGAAAGGTCCATTTAGGAGCAGATGTTTCAAATAGAACGAAAAGAGTGAATACTATTAAGATTGTTGGGAAATGGTTAAAAGAATTGGAAAAGTTAGGAATTGAATAATACGTTTTGATCCATCTTCTGGGATATGCTGATACTTACTTTGTTGTTGGATATCAAAGGTGGTATTAATGCAGATGATTGATGTTGACTTCAGTATGGAACATTGTGAACATCAAAGTTCGTATTGATATCTAATTTGATATGACAATAAAATGGGTATTAGTACCGAGAGACCGGGTTTTGAATAAAGTTATGATTCATTCTATTCCAAATTAATATTTCCTTTTAGATAGTAACAGATTCTCGCCCAATGAATATACTCGATATTGATTAAAAATAAATTGAAGTATACCTCAAAGTGGTGAGTTAAATGCAATTGTCAAAATTTTTCCTTTACTTTTAGTTTTTGAAATAGATTTAGAACGTTTCTAAGTATAAGACGCCATGAGATTAGCATACCAGGCGCAGATGGATAGAAAGTGTAAGAAACCGATTAGAGATTCTTGTATGCGACTGGAAACGATTATAGGTCAGACTAACCGAACAGAAGAAGACATGAAAAGTAGTGTAGAACGGTCAGTGAAAATAGAAATCTCAGGAACACAAACTATTAGAATTGGAAGGAAATGAAGGTTAATGTAAATTAAGTTGGTCCTGTGGAACAGTGAAATAAATAAAAAAGTTTGTGAATGAGTTAGTCATATTGTCACAGGTGCAACGAGTCCATAAGCCATTCATGTGTGTATGACTACGGAAATTCAGTCAGCCTCAAATGTATGAAGTAGAGATTGAGATAGGGGTTGCATAAGCAACTGATATAGTTAATGACGGTAAAAGGCCGTTGAGTTGTGCTTAAGGTAATGAGAACCGAGAAACTATGAGAAAGACACTTGAAAAACATCATGGTCTGTTCTTTAGCATGATTCTGAGGACAGAATCCTTTTAAGGGGGGGAGAATGTAACGTCCGGGAAATTTATGTAATTATTTTTATCAATAAATAATTATTATGTGATTTGTATGTGAATTTTGGTGAATTATTTGATGATGAATAATAATATTTGGATGTTTATTTCTGATAAAATCTAGATATTTTAATTTTTAATTATCCAGAATTAAATCTAGATAATTTTAGTATTTTAATGGTAATTTTTGGAATATTATATGGTTTTATAAGGATTTATAGAATTAATAATGATTATTTTTACATAATTATAAAATTACTTTTTAGAATCAGAAATCGTCCCACTTCAATCATTTTTGCGTTTTTACAACCCGAAACTCTTCCGAAAACTCCTTCCTAGCCTTATTTGATAATTCTGAACACTTTTCATATTTTGACTTTTTCAATCCGGTGTACGGTTTGACCTGTACGAGTCCCGGTGTGAAATTTTCGATACGCAAATCATTTTATATATCGATAAGAATCCATAGTCTCAAAAGGCGAGACATTATCACCTTAATTTCGTATAAAGTATTTTATAGGAAGCTCTATTTTGATAATTATCCCAATTATGGTATTAAAATCGTATCGACTTTTAGTTACTTAGAGGCTAAGTAACCTATTTTCGGAACCGATCTGTAAATGTAATTATCAAATTATTAACTAAATAAAATATGTGATGGGTCTGTCGGCTATGTGTTGCTGTATTATTAATTGTTTGTGATTTATTGGACGCGAAGGTTAATTTTATAATTAACTATCGAGCTGTATGAATTTAATTTGTTTTAAAATGATTTTATTGAATATTTATTCTCATAAATGCTAAAATTGCTCACAAAATTATTTTTGTTGCTCTATAATTTTATTTATTATTTTTAAGAATTTATAAAATTTAGAAATCAATATTTTATTGATTATTTATCTTTAAATGATTTTCTAATTTCATTAAATTGTAAAATCAGTATTTAATTCTAGAACGCTTCAAAAATCATGAAAATTTTATTTTATCAAGTTTGGAATACTTTGAGAATTTTAAAATTATTTTAAAAATATTTCAAATTAAATTCACCTGCACCATTATTCATTACATCGTAAAATGCGGGTATAGTGTGAAAGTTAAAAATGATTTAAAAAAAATATGAAAGTGTTATTCTAATTGTTTTTAATTATTACAAGGGTGTTTAAAATTAATTTAGTATTTTATTCGAATTGATGTCACTCGCGAGTCACTCGTTACAAATGCGAAACCGATTGATATGCAGCAGTTACAGAACAAAAAGAAAATAACAAAAGGGAAAAAAACACACACACACGCGTGCACCCTTGTGACCATTTCTCCCACCGCCTCTCTCTTAGTTTCTTCTATGCTGATTTCTTTTGCTCTCTCGGGCAATCTCTCTTTACTCCCTTTCTCTCAAATCTCTCCCTATCCTATATTCTTCACTTTGTTCACTGTGCTCTCTCTCGGTAATTCCTCTGTACTATTGTCCCCTTTATTTCGATGCCGCCCTCTCCGTTTTCCGGCGAGGGAGTGGTGGCGCGGGTACCTGTTTGTGGCTGTTGTGTGTGTGTGGTTGCGTGTGTTTGTCTCCTGTGTATTTGTGCCTGTTGCCCCTATTTCCCCGCCTGTAAGGTTCGGGTTTGGCCATTGTTGTTGCTGTCTTCTCTTCCCTGTTCCGGTGGTTTCATCACCAGTGCCGCGCGTGTTGGTAGCGGGACGTTTCCCCGATTGCTGCCTGCGATTGTATATGCGTATTGAATTACGTTCTTTATATTATTTTATTTAATTCCTGAAGGAATTAAATTACTTGACTTCGGTTCGTGAAATAAAATATTTTTGGTGCGAGAGTTAAATTATTAATCGATGAAATTTACGTAGGATGCCCGGAATTTACGGGAACCCGTAAATTTTATCGCAATCGACGATGAGCCTCGGCGAGACGACGGTGGACCGTGATGATTTTAATTTGAGTCCTACGTTATTAATTAAATAAAAATAGTTGGTAAATCGATTGCGAGACGAAAATGCGAATAAAATAAAAAATATGAATAAAAATGCAAAATATGAGTAATAATAATAATTATCCGAATCGGAGTTTGGGACTTGGTAATTGGATTGTGGATTGAATTGCTTGATGTGATTGTTGATTGTGATTGACGTCGATTTGATTTCGACGGGTAGGCCGATAAACAAAGGAGACGCTGCCCGATTTTTGGGAAATTAATTCCGAAATTTCGGGAACGTAACCTATAATTATCGGAGACGTCGAATAATCATATACAATTATATTATATGAACTGGACTGCGATTGAGACAAGATAATTTCTAAATAATCGATTACCCTATTTTTCAAAATGACGAGTATACGTATTTTCTGAAAATAAATACCGAACCGAGTTTCGAAGATGTGAACCATAACTGCTATGTGTATTTCGATAATACATATAAATATGAATTCAGTTATGAAATCGTATGGGTAGAATAGGATGACGATTTGATGTTAAGTTTAAGCGGTTATCTGAATTAGGGTATTTCAACCCTGTAGGTTTTAGACGGACGACCGAGACGTGACATCGGACTAGGAACGATCTAGTGATTAGACGTCGAGATCAACGAAGTTCCAACCGAAGGGTCTGAATGTTGGGATTGTATCGAGAATAGGATAGTAGGTTGACGATAAAGCCAAACGATCAAAGTCGAACCAAAGTCAACTAGTAATAACGGTTAAAGCTTATTGAGGCAAGTATTCCTAATTTTTTTAATACTGCAAGTATTCCCGAACTTTCTTTTAAATACTGCAAGTACTCTTGATTTTCTTTTAAAATACTGCATGTATTCCTGATTTTCTGTAAATATTTATTCATTCATATTCTAAGTTCATAATAGTTAAATATTTTACATTTCGCTGCAATTACTCATATTATGCATGTTCATTTATTCTTGTTCCTATAATTCGATTGCTCTCTTGAGAAAATACCCATTCTTTCGAGTTATTTGCGAACCCTGAATTGAGATGTTTTGAATTCAAAATGATTGGATATCAAAACACTCTACGGGCTGGATAGAGATATTTTGGGGATTGAGTTTTACTTAATCCTGAGGACCGGGATGACTGGTGCCTCGAGATGGGCCGTAGTGCCTGGGGACCCGACTAGATCTATATATTGAGATATAGATCTGCATTATATTCTGACTGATCAGCAGCATATAGATGCGAACTAGTGTCCAGTCTAATTTGTTGTTAATCACCATTAATGGCATTCCTTCTTGAAAGAAAAATGTGATTATGGATTATAGCTATTCTTTCTTAGCACTCAGTTTCGGAAAATTTTAGTATTTATAAATAAATTCGAGGTTCAGATTGTTGCTGTAGCATTAGTTGCTTAGTGATAATTAGAATCTTGAATGAATTGAGATCTTCTTAATTATTCAACCCGTCCTTATCAGGCTGGTTTAACAGGCTAAGTCTATGGAAACTTAGTCGATAATGATGGATACTGAATAGTTAGAAATTTCTTAAACGTCGTTTTAGGAATAGTTGTTACATTTGTTGCTCAGGTATGAAGTGTTATCAAAAGCTATTTTGAAAATGCGCAATTCTGAAGCTCTTACAAAAATGTCGTTATTCCCTATGTAATTTATCGCAATGCAAATCAAATTGATTTTAAGTTGATGAAGTATATCCTTTAAATGATTTTGGGTTTCGCTCTTCAAAATATTTCAGAGATATTGTCCGGAAGTTTTCTTTGATATTAATGTTTGAAACTCAAATTATATACTTGCTGGGCATTTTTGGCTCACTCTTGCTTTGTCAATTCTTATTTCTACCAGAAACAGATAAGGATAAAAATGAATAACTTAGATAGACAGCAGAAGTTCGAGAAATCTCCACTACGAGAGGTTGAAGAAGTTAGAAGAATGTGTTACGAGCATTAGTTCAATGGTATTTACTTTTGTATTTTAGTTGTTGAAAGTTGTAGAAGATTAGATTCTTGTTTCATACCATAATCTGTAAACGATCCGGATTCAAGGGGTTATTTATTTATTATTTTATTTTATGTAAAGATTGTTTAGTGACACCAAATCTTGACCCCGGATTTGGGGTGTTACAGTTCCGGGATAGACTTAAGCTTAGAGTGGGTCCGGTAACCTATGAACAACAACATAATCCGGAATTAGAGCACGGTCGCTTAAGAAACTAATCAAAACTCACTCATACCCTAACGGTCGCTTATACGCTTAACGATTTGCGTTAATCGTTTGCGTACCCTCGGCTCCACCAATTTTAAGGCGACTCTTTCACGAGTACTTTACCAACTGCCTAATCCACCTTACATAATTGTTTCGTGTTTCGATTAATCATTTATGGGTCTCAATTATGGTCTCAAGGTTACTCGAGGTTTTGGGGTTCACTCGCGAAATGCCATTACTTAAAATGGTCGTTTCTCCTAAACCGTAAATCGGATCTAAGCGAACTACATATCAAAATGAAGCTTGAATCATAAACTTTCTAAGAACTATAATGGTAAGTTCATGGCAGTGAGTGTTTGGGTGCAAAAGTCATGCACAAAACATTCTAAGGAAATTGGGTATTACGACGGCTATAACTTAGCGATTCCCAAATTTTACCAAATCAATTCAATATCAAACCACCACCAATCAACACCATTCCACCATCATTCAACCACAATACAAGATCATTCAACCATAACTCAAGATCTCAACTTATTCATCTAAACCAATTCAAAATGTGACCAAGAACTTCAAATCCAACAAGTATCACTACTAACTCCAAAATCAACAAAACCACTTACTAAACAAAGCTCTAAACATGATTACACACTCATTACACTAACCCATCATCTAAACATTAGGAAATCCAAACAAACAAAACTTAAGACTAAGATCATGAAGAGTTATACTTTCCTTGAAGCTTTTAATCCATGAAAGATCCTTGGAATGCCCGTGGAAGCCTTGATCTATGCTTAAGCTAACTTGACCTTACAAATAAAATCAAGAATCAAAAATTTGTTCTTAAAAGTTACTATTCACCCTAAACTTTTAGGAATTGTTTAACTAGGTAAACCTTGTATTCTTGGATCCAAACTTATAGCATAACTAAGTTATGAAATATAGGATCCAAAGAAATAAACCTTGCAATTTTCCATGGCCTAGAGCTTGAGTTTTGAAAATCTATTTCACCATTTTTATGAAAAGGACGAATGGAAGAAGAAAAAAATGGGGGAGAGCTTTTTTTTTCTTGGTTTTCCTTGGGAAATGAGAAATAAATTCTTGGTGGAGGAGATTTTTTAACAAATATCTTGATAAAGTGATGACATCACTTGCTCATGTTATTGCTTGCATCATTCATTTGCCACAAGTCATTCCCTTATGGTTTGACGATATCATCCTCCTCTAATCTCTTTGATTAGTGCTTAATTATTTGGTTAATCCTTTGGTTACTTGTATAAGCTTGATCCTTGGTCGCTTATTTGTTTTACGGTTCACTTAACTCTCGTTCTCGGTGATCGTTTGAGGGATCATATCCGGGATCTTATTACTTGGGCTTCCATAACCCTCTCTTCGTATTTTATAGTCCTTTAATGATCCTTGCTTAAAATCCTTGAATTAAAATCCTTTTAATCATGTTACCTTAAACTCAATCCTTTCCGTATCTGGTGGATTTTCGGAAAAAATCAAAGTGTTCGTATTTGGATTCTGACGATCTTTACATACACTCATATACTTTATGGAGTACTAATAAGATCTCAGAATATCAATAAAAGAACCCCTACATAGTGTGGCATGAAAAATTTCCTTAATCAGCAAAAGTTACTATTCATCAGTGTCTCAAAAATTCCAAAATTTGGGGTTATTACATTAAGTTCTGATATTAAGTTCTGACTTCTAGTAAGTCCTGATATGTCCTATTTGTTAAGATCTGAAAACTAAACATGAATCATATTATTGGCGCGTGTTAACGTCCTAACAATAATCGATCAGTAGAAATATAGAATTTACAGAGAAAAACCCCAAAAACGTCGAGTTCTTCATAATCAAACGCACAAACGAAGGCGTTATCGAACTCCGATTAAAGTGTGCAATATATCAAATCGAAGCTCTTGAAAAACTCTTTCTGAATCCACCATCTATTAATGTGCATAAATCAAGGTATTTTTCTTATTTAATTGTTTTAATTCGAATTATCTATGGATTAAATTATAAATTTTTGTTCTTGATGTTTTTGATGTGATTTGATGGCATAATCATGTAGATCTTTTCTTCCTGGTCATTTTGGTATATGATATGTCAAAAATAGAGTTCAATAACATATAGAAATTGATGTTTAATTCTGGAAATTTAAAATTAGTGTTTTAATACATTGAATGTTCTAAATCGAATTTGGGTATTTCGTTTTTATTGATTCTGGGTTGAATTAAGTGATACTAGTCAGTAGATCATGCAAAAAGAGAGTGATTCATGTGTTTGATTGTGATTTTCAACCCCTGGAAGGGCTTCGCCGAAAAATTGAAGCTCCGGCGATGTTCTTGATTTCTCGGCTAAAATCCGAGCAACACAAAGTTAGTCGATAAAAATAAATGTCAGGAATCGATTAAGGAGAAGCTAAATATCTGATATGTACCTTATGGAGCCGTTCTGGACTCGATTGCGTGTTTTCAGCGAGCTTGAAATTGCTGGCAATGGCAATCGCCGGCGAGGCTCGACGGGGACGACGGCAATTTTGCTATTTGACCCTCTTATTTTTACAGAATTTATGTTTTAGTCCCTAGAATTTTAAAAACCTACAAAAACTAGATTGCTGCTTAGTTTTGTTTTAAAAATTATATTTTTATTATTTTAAAAATCAAAAAACATTTATTTATTATTTTAAATTCAGAAAATTGTTTTAATTATTTATTTAAAAAAAAATCCAAATTATTTTATTAGTTAATTTTATTTAGTTTTTAGTTATTTTAATTAATCGATTAATTTAATATTAATTGATTAATTAATTTAATTAATTTTAATTAATTTTAATTGATTTAATAATTAGATTTAATTATTTATTTTTGATTTAAAAATCCTGAAAAATAGTTTTGAGCTTTAAAATATTATTTAAAATTATTTTCAAGACTCGATAATTATTATAAAATTATTTTAAAGTTAGATTCTGGTGTTCGAACCCTGTTATTTAATTGTAAAATGATCGGGAGACCCATTTTAATTCCAAAAAATGTTCAAAAGTTCGTATAAAATACTAGGAAAATCATTTTAACCCCGAATCTTCTTTGAAAAATATTTTGATCGAATATCCTGTATGGTATGCGTTACGTGCTATCTGATTGATGTGTTATATACCTATGTGGTTAATGTTTGACGGTTTTAGTCATAACTATCAATCCGTAAATCGGATTTGGGTAAAACGAAGGGTAGATAAAAGCTTATGACGTCTATGTGATGATTAGAATGATATGAGATTGAGTATTGATAGATATTTGTGATGCATAGTAGAGTAAGCAAGGCATATAAAAGAAAGCCAGAGATCAGTAAATAGAACTGAAGTGTAGAAAAAGAAAGCAAGTGATCGATGAATAGAAGCAAGGCATAGAAAAAGAAGGAAAGTGATAGAAAAGTAAAACTGTTATATGGGTACAAGTAAAGTTTGAAATCATCGGTGATAAGGCAAGTACTTCTTAACCTTCTTCAAGATATATTGCAAATATTTTCGAACTTTCTCATAACATGTTTCTAGTATTCAAAATAAATCCTATTTTATATTACAAGCGCTTTAAACTATTCTACCTTGAACCCTAATTCTTATTGATCTTGAGCCATAAGCCTTATTCTTCATAAACCATTTATTGTTGAATTCTCATATACGAGCCAGGCATATACGATACTACTCTACAAATACATATCTTCCACATGCTGATTTCTGATATTGAATTGCTTACCATACCAACCCCTATGCCTTGTTTAACAGAAGACTAATCCTTGTAACCCTTGAACCCTTGGTCTTCTACTTTCTGATTCTTTCCTTGATTGAAAGCCAATCTTTCTGAATTCCTTGTTATACCTTCATGGTATTGTGAATCACCATATACTTCAAGATAAATGTTATTTATGATTCAGCTTATTAAATTACATTATTTATCATATTGTTATTCTGGAATTGGATTATTTTTAAATATGGACCAGATTCGTAGTCGGACCAGATACGTGGTCATAATAGGCCAATGTGTGCCTTGGATCCAGTATATTGAGCAAAGCTGGGAGCCTTGCTCGGGGTTAGTGCATGACTAATCAGCAACCTAATCTTAGTTTTTAAAATGAAAAGTGAATATCCAATTCTAATCATTACTTATTCAGAAACTTGATTCTTCTGAATCATTTCAATTGGTCATTGTTTAACCTCAATTGTGGCTATTATCACTTGCTGAGCTAGTTAGCTCACTCTTGCAAACCTTTTTATGTTTTCGACAGTTAAAAAGGAAATTTGTTGATAACGAGGATTCCCAGTCCAGTGTGCGAGCTAGGATTCCAAGTTAAGTTGGATCGAGCTAGTAGGAGCTTTATATTGTAGATGAGTTATGCGAGATTATAAGAATGATATCATTATCAGTTGTAAGTTTAAACTAGTTGAAATTTGGTACGATGTAATAAAAGGTAAGGTTGTGGCTTGATTTCATACTTTAACCTATTGCGATCCGAGGTTGTATAAAGAAGGGTCAATGCATATAATATTTTATATACAGGTTTATATATTGTGTGTGTGTGTGTTGTGAGCCCCAAACTTCTGACCCAGGTTTGGAGGGCGTCACATGTTTGAAATCAGAGCCACAGGTTATAAGTCACTCAAACAAGCCTAGATTGTCGGGAATGGATATAGGGTTAGGATTAGGATTAAGAAATAGAAAAATAGGACATCAAGAGGTTGAGTGCGACTGTATAATAGGTTTTGGTATGATTGGTGATGAGATTCGAGATTCTTATCTGGCGACGCGATTTTCAGATAGCAGCGATGGCAGATTCTTTTATTTCGGTATCGTCTAATCATATGGAGCATTCAGTCGGAGGACCATCATCTGAGTCACGGCCTGCTCATCCACCTGTGTTAGCCATGTCACATCCTGTTGTGGCGGTTGCACCTTTTCATATTTTTATTCCATCCCCTGATGACAGACTACCTATTTGAGAATCCCCCACATGCTGATTCTGGTTCTACCGGATATTCAACTGTGAGTGCATCTTTTCTGTCTACTCTACACCTTGTTCTATAACATCCATATAAAACTCGTCTTATGAAGTAACAACACCTATGAGGATGGATTCGAGAGCTACAATATATGGTGAGTACACGAGGTATTAAGAAATGTGAGAAAAAACCTAGAGTGAGGATACGTGTGTTCCGGAGAATAGCTGCTAGCAGGTTATATGGAGCTACTAGTAAGTATGCCACCTATGATTATCTTGTGGAGTGAGCTAGTTGGATTTCAAAGGAGTTTGAGAAGATTGGAAATTGAGCATTTTCTTGGAATTAGATGATGATGTTATGACCAAACATGATACGTATAGTAGCAAAGTGATGTGATATTAGTCAACCTTATTTTATAAAATATATTTGATGATTACTGGATAGGTTTGTTATACTTAGTAATTGTAAGAGATTATGATGAGAATGTTACCAGTATGGAAGACTAGAAGTGAAGTTATGAGAAAGATAATATGCAACAGTAACTGAAGTTTTATCGACCAATGAAGGTAAAATGGACCCAATAATGGGTAAAAGATATATGGAAATGAATAAGCTCTTATCTGAATGTTTCCCTAATTTGATACTTGGTAGTGGTTGAGAAGTACGACAACCAACTCATATAGTAATGACGACCAGGTATATGATTTTTAAAAATTTTAAACAGTTTTTAAAAAGAGATTTTCTTAACAATTTTTTTCTAAAAGTCCTTGGAACAGAACAAGTTCTAAAAAATTGGTTATCAAACTACTACTTGAGTTTCTTGTTTGTTATTAGATTCAGATTATCCAGAAGAATACTTGTTCTTAAAGATAGTATGGTTCGTTTAAAAGGCCACGTGGACCTGCTATTATGGAGAAGATTTGATTGTTCCTAGCAGAAGAGTGCAAATATTGTTCGATAAGTTTAATGACAAAACCAATGTACAGAGAAGCTGTTTATTCAAGTTCTGAGATGATTAAAGTTCAAAGAATACATCAATTTACAAGAAGCCGGGTATGATCAGAGAAGATTAAGAAATTTCTAAACTTTCCTAAAGAAAGAATGTTATTTGCAAAGGGGTCGATATGTTGCATGATCAGTAGCGTAAGTAAAATTTGAAGTGATGATTGTAAGTCTCGTAAGACTGCAAATAGAGTCAAATAATAAATATGGAAGCGCGACGCTAAAGATACAAGACCCAATACAGGAGAATTTATTCTAATGATCGATTAAGAAGACATGTCAGAGAACTGTCTAAGGTTAATATCTGACTCGAATTGGAATATATTGATCGAATCAGCGTTGCAGCTGTAAATAGATGAAATGTTGATGGCGACCAATGCTATCATTCTTTTCTATAATACCATTCGTTATTATGTATCTTGAATAAAGTATGAACTTCGTTCATAATCAACTCTATGAGGTGATAAGAAAATTGTTGTATTCCTTTCAAAATCATTTTTCCTTCAAGTCTTATTTTTTGATTAAGACAAACAGTGTTATGGCGTGACGCTTTGTTGAAATGATAAAGAGTCTGGTGGGACGCCACCTAATCATGTGATGTATGCCTTATAGTATGAAAGACTGGCCATCTTGAGTACAAATATGGTTGTCTCATTCCTATCTAAATCATTATTCATTATTTCTTCTTCAATCATGATTTGTTAATTCATGGATCTTTCTGATTGTTTCCTTGTACTATTATCCCTTACAAAAAGTTTCCAATCAGAATCATATACACAAATTCCCTTCTTGTGTAAGGTCTATTCTTTGAATATTTTTAAAAGGAAGTGAAATAAACCAGTGAAACAGATGGAGTTACATGGTAAGTATGGATAATTGCAAACTAATAAATGGTAGACATATGCGTGCAAAGAAGAATCATTATGCCAATAACGTGATTGTCACGATGACATCAAATCAGAAGCGGAAATCTGTACTCATGATACTTTTCAAGTTTGAGATTTTGGCATGAATTGAAGTAGTTAGCAAACTGTATGAGGTAAATTAACTAGAGAAATAGGGAAATAGAGCTGCGTGTATCGGATAAGGCAAATGATTGATTGGAAAGCGGAAGCTAATGAAGAAATTCTTAATAATAACCAGATAATCGATTAATACATTGTGAAAATAAAGCATACCTCAATCATGTGAGAGATACTTATCATAAAGGTTCAAGATTGAATAAATGCTAGTTACGAATAAACTTTGAGTGTGTTCTATAAGGAATGGTTGGGCTTTCCCACTCAAGTAAGTGAGTTATGGTAAAATGATGCTCATAACTGAGCCAGCGAAGAAGGTTCAATATAGAAAGGCATAGGTGGAAATGAAGATATGGTGGTTTAACTACAACAATTTTTAAGAAGTAATACTTTAAAACCAATTGAATTCTTTCACAAGGTTATGATAATGTTGGTTGAGACCATGTGTTGGTTATCAGAAGTTGAACAAGTTAACTAATAAGAACAAGTGTATATTTTTAATGATGGATAAATCATTAATTAGAGAGCTTAAATTGAAACACGAACTAGAAGAATTCTAGAATAATTTGTAATTGTACTCGGTAGTGATATTCCGTTATAATCAGAAGATATGAGAAAAGGTATGGTATAATAAGAATTGTTCTCTATAATCTTAAGTTGAATTAAAAATATGGGTTATACTGGCTAGTATTATATGTGGTGGTGAAATGGTGAGTTTAGAAGGTGGCAGTTGGTTAGTGTGGATTGGTTGTGGGTTGTTTGATTGATTATTGGTGTCGGCTTGAGTCCGACTGGTAGTCAATAACATAAAGGAGATGCAGCCCAAATTTTCAGAAAATACCCTACTTTTAAAGATAGAAAATATACTTTTGTATGTTATTAATATTCCTATTGATACTCCAAGTAATTGTGATCTCGGTTCTTGAAAGAGGTTGTTACAACCAATCTGACTATATATAATTGGTCTTTGATTTCATTTAGCTAGTCATCACTTGGTGCAAATGATCAATTAAGTGAGCTAATTGGTTAATTTTACCAATTAATGGTCAGTTAGATGGAAATCGATCCCAATTAGATTAAGTCAAAATTTGATATGACTTTAAAATCGGAAATCAAGGCAATGAGGAATTTGGAGAAAGTAAGGACACCATTAGAATTCAGAAATTGCTGCAAGTGTGAGGCTTTATATGGATGAATATGCCCTTTATAATGGACAAAAGAAATAAAAATTTATCTATATGGACAAGTGAGAAAAATGTTTTCAAGAACTAAAGATTTAAGATAGAGCAAAGAGAAGGAAGGAAGGAAAGGAAGAAGGGAGGTGGAATATATAAGAGGTTAATAACTACACCAATACGGATTTTAGTAGAAAATCAAAGAGATTTTATCTGCAATAAAGTTTATTAAAAGATGTCTTATTTCTAAATTGTTTTGATAATTATACAATAAATGATTCACCAAGTATTTCTGTTTTGGATAAAGTGTGAGATACAGTTTTAATTCAGTTTCTAATTGATGTTGATACTTAAGTTGTTGTTAAATATCGAAAATAGTATTAATATAGATGATTGATGTTTACTTCAGAATGGGATGTTGTGAGCATCAAAGTTCATATTGATATCTAATTTGATATGACATCAAAATGAGTATTAATGTCAAGAGTTCGGTTTTGAATGAGCTATGAGAATGAAGAACGAAAATAAGAAAGGAAGTGGAATCAAAAGGATGATGAAGAAACTTTATAAGATGCCAGGATATAGGTAAGATATGGGTATTATGTGGGACTGAAGTAAAGTGAAGAGTTTGAGGAAAAATTTGTAAATTGAGATATGGAATGCATCTCAGAAATACGATTGAGTATCGAGGGCTGAAAGAAAATATCTACTGACCAGACATGAAGAACAAATAGGAGAAACATGTAAGTTGATATTATACCTATCCAAGAATTGGGACGGAGCATCAAAGGCTAGATGGATTATTATAACCGTTGACTTTCAAAAATAAAGATAGATATATTTCGCCAAGAGATGTCGTAGTGAAATCACCTGAGAACCAAAGGTGAGGAAAGCGTAAATTAAATTATTATTGATGGTTATCCAAACCCAGTCTTGCTCTTTTATTAGTAAGCAGTTTGTCCAATAAGTGGGTTAGTTGCTGCCTGAAGAAATGATGGTACGTTATCAGATCCAGAAATTAATTGTAGATGATTAATATTGTCTGATTTGAGATTTGACAGGATTATTCAGAATACGATGAATTATGTCGATCCAGAATAGTATATACCACTCCTAGATGAATGGGGCATTAAGTATGACAAAACTAAAAGATAGGAATTTGGTTAAATCTCTATAGCTCAAGAGATACAAGCTAATCCAAGAATATGATACAAGACCTAGAGGGCAAAGAAGACTTTCTGATAGTATGGCATAAAGAAAGAATAAACGTTATATGTGACTAGACGTCAAGGAAAGCATTGCAGTCAGTTTCGTATGAGAACTTCTTAGAACCAAAACAAATGATAATATGGGTTAGAATATGCTGGTAACTGGTAATGCCTCCAGGTTAGTGCATTTTCTTCAAACAGTAAGAAAGTTTCGCTCAGCAAAAATACTCGATTGTGATTCAAGGAAAACAAAACACGGTGATTAGTTTGTGCGTCAATCATCTTCATTCAAGATTTTCTCGTTGATTCTTAATTCTAAAGTAATTTCGGGAACGTTAGAAATCGAATACACCCTGGTCTCAATATATCATTCGTAAATTGAAAAGAATATTAAAAGAACGATTAAAGAGCCTCGAATGCGATTGGAAGCGATTACAAATTAGGTTAATTGAATGAAGAAATAGGTGGGAATGAACAACCAATAAACTATAGGAAACGTTCATGTGCATGAATTACTAGAATTAGTAAAAAAGATAATTAGTATACAATATGTTAGTCCTTTTGAGACAGTAAAATAGTCAGGATAAGTGTAAGTAAGTTGGCTTCACCGCCACACGTTTAGCAGATTCCTAAGGTATTTATATGTATATACTCAGGAAGAGTAATTTAGCTCCATTATATATAAAATGGAGACTTGAGTTGAGTTATATGAGCAACGATAGAATATGATGTTAGCGAAAGGCTGTAAAGTAATGAGTGATGCTGCGAGTAAAAGTTTATGAAAAGTTGTAAGGTTGAGGGATCAACCTGAGAAAATGAAATTGAGATACTTGAATGTATCAATATCTGGTCCTTAGTGTAATTCTGAGGACAGAATCCTTTTAAGGGGGAAAGCATGTAATATCCGGGATATCACGCCTAATTATTTTTATCAATAAATGATTATTATGTGATTATGATTTGATTTTTGATGAATTATTTGATAATTGGTGTGGATATGTGGATGCTTATATGTGGTAAAGTATAAGTATGTTAATTTTATTATGTCCAAAATAAAATATAGATAATTACAGTATTTTTCTGGTAATTTTTGGACTGTTATATAATTTTATATTGATTTATGAATTTAATAATAATTTTCTGAATAATTACAAAATTATTTTATAAAGCCGGGAATCGTCCAACTTCAACCATTTTTACGTTTTTACAACCCGAAACTCTTCCGAAAACACCTCCCTAACCTAATTTGGTAATTTCGAACATTTTCCGTGTTTTGACTTTTTCGATCCGGATTACGGTTTGACCCGTACGCGTCCCGACGTACAATTTTCAGTACGATAATCATTTCGGTGAATCAACAAAACCCGTATTCTCGAAAGACGGGATATTATTACATTATTTTCGTATAAAGTGTTTTATAAAAAGCCCGGTTTAGATAATTATCCAATACGGGTATCAAATCGGATCATTTTTGCAGTTACTTATCGGCTAAGTAACTAATTTAGCGATCCAAAACGATCCAACACGAACCAATATTCCATAAATATATATATAGCCCTTTTATTATTTCATTTTATTCGTATAATCATAATCGATCAGTATAAATATAGAATTTACAGAGAAAAACCCCAAAAACGCCGCGTTCTTCATAATCAAACGCACAAACGAAGGCTTTATCGAACTCCGATTCAAGCGTGCAATATATCAAATCGAAGCTCTTGAAAAACACTTTCTGAATCCACCATCTATTCAAGTGTACAAATCAAGGTATTTTTCTAATTTAATTGTTTTAATTTGAATTATTTATGGATTAATTAGGAATTTTTGTTCTTCATGTTTTTTATGTGATTTGATGGCATAATCATGTAGATCTTTTCTTCCTCGTCATTTTGGTATATTATATGTCAAAAATAGAGTTTAATAACATAAAGAAATTGATGTTTAATTCTGGAAAATCAAAATTAGAGTTTTAATACATTGAATGTTCTAAATCGAATTTGGGTATTTCATTTTTATTGATTTTGGGTTGAATTAAGTGATACCAGTCAGTAGATCATGCAAAAAGAGAGTGATTAATGTGTTTGATTGTGATTTTCAACCCCCGGAAGGGCATCGCCAGAAAATTGAACCTCCGGCGATGTTGTTGATTTCTCGGCTAAAATCCGAGCAACACAAAGTTAGTCGATAAAAATAAATGTCAGGAATCGATTGAGGAGAAGCTAAATATCTGATCTGCACCTTATGGAGCCGTTCTGGACTCGATTGTGTGTTTCCGGCGAGCTTGAAATCACCGGCAATGGCGATCGCCGGCGAGGCTCGACGGGGACGACGACAATTTTGCTGTTTGACCCTCCTACTTTTGCAGAATTTATGTTTTAGTCCTTGGAATTGTAAAAACCTACAAAAACTGGATTGCTGTTTAGTTTTATATAAAAAATGATATTTTTATTATTTTAAAAATCAGAAAAACATTTATTTAAGTATTTTAAATTCAGAAAATTTTATTAATTATTTATTTATTCAAAAATAAATTGAAATTATTTTATTAATTAATTTTAATTAGTTTTAAATTATTTTAATTAATCGATTAATATATTATTATAGATTAATTAATTTAATTAATTAATGATTAATTTTAATTGATTTAATAATTAGATTTAATTATTTATTTTTGATTTAAAAATCCAGAAAAATAATTTCGAGCTTTAAGATATTATTTAAAATTATTTTCAAGACTCGATAATTATTATAAACTTACCAACCTTGAAAAGGTGGATTCATCAAGTGGCTTGGTAAATATATCTGCAAGCTGCTTTTCACTTGGAACAAAATGAAGTTCCACAAAACCATTCATCACTTGCTCCCTAATGAAGTGGTACTTGATGTCTATGTGCTTTGTTCTTGAATGCTGCACTGGAATTTAAGTGATGGCAATTGCACTTTTGTTATCATAGAAAATGGGGATTCTATCCACTTGTAGACCATAGTCCAATAATTGATTTTTCATCCACAAAATCTGTGCACAGCAACTACCAGTAGCAATATATTCAGCTTCAGTATTAGAAGTAGAAACTGAATTTTGCTTTTTACTGAACCAGGACTCAAGCTTGTTCCCTAGAAATTGACAGGTTCCTGTTGTACTTTTTCTGTCTATTTTACAACATGCATAGTCTGGACCTGAATAACCAATTCGATCAAAACCAGAATCTCTAAGGTACCAAATGCCAAGTTTTGGTGTTCCCTTGAGATATCTGAAAATTCTCTTAATAGCTACTAAGTGAGATTCTCTAGGATCAGCCTGAAATCTAGTACAAAGACAAGTAGCAAACATTATATCTGGCCTACTAGCTGTTAAGTACAGAAGTGAGCCAACCATGCCCCTGTAGCTTGAAATATCCACAGACTTTTCAGTAGTGTTTAATTCAAGCATAGTTGCAGTGGCCATGGGAGTTTTTACAGATGTGCAATCTATTAGATTAAACTTCTTTAAAAGATCATGAATATATTTAGTTTGACTAATGAATATTCCATCATCAACTGTAAGTTAGTTCTCCAATCATGCTCATTTCGTACTTACTTTGCATCAATTTTGCAAACTTTTTGTAAAAAAATTTATCTGTAGAGCCAAATATAATATCATCTACATAAATTTGAACAAGTATACTAGAGGCATTAACAATTCTAAAGAATAAAGTTTTATCAACAGTACCTCTTATGAAATGATTTTCCAAAAGAAACTTTGATAAAGTGTCATACCAGGATCTAGGTGCTTGCTTCAGTCCATAAAGTTCCTTCAAAATATAGTAGACATATTTTGGAAAGTTTGGGTCTTCAAAACCAGGAGGCTGACTAACATAGACTTCCTACTCCAAATCTCCATTCAGAAGAGCACTTTTGACATCCATTTGAAAGACCTTGAAATTGGCATGGGCTGCATAGGATAAGAAGATTCTGATAGCTTCAAGTCTTGCAACAGGAGCAAAGGTTTCATCAAAATCTATTCCTTCTTGTTGACAGGAGCCCTTAGCCACCAATCTAGCTTTGTTCCTAACCACTATGCCATTTTCATCCATCTTGTTTCTGAATACCACCTTGGTGTCAATTGGATTCTTTCCTTTAGGTTTGGGTACTAGCTTCCATACCTTGTTCCTTTCAAATTGATTTAGCTCCTCTTGAATAGCTAAAATTCAATCAGGATCCAATAAAGCTTCTTCTACTTTCTTTGGTTCTTCCTTAGATAGGAAGCTGCTATATAGACTTTCTTCTTGAGTTGCTCTTCTTGTTTGAACTCTAGAAGATGCATCACCAATGATGGGCTCAAAAGGGTGATCTTTAGTCCATTTTCTTTGTTGAGGTAAATTAGCTCTAGATGAAGAGGCCTCATTGTTGTCTTGATGTGTGACTGAGTTTTGATTTTTAGAAACTCCCCCTGAGTTTGTGAATCCATGATTTGAGAAAAGGGAACATTCTGTAGGTGATCTATTTTGACTTTTAGCTTCTCTTATGGTTCTGACGGATGATGCACTTTATGTCCCGACGGATGAAGCTGATTGTCTCCACAATATCAAACTTGAGGCTTTCATGGAAATCTCCATCTCGCGGTCCTTCAATCTTTTTGTCATCAAACACAACATGTATTGATTCCATAATAATGTTGGTTCTTAGATTATAGACCCTATATGCCTTTCCCACAATATAGCCAACAAAAATTCCTTCATTTGCTTTAGCATCAAACTTCCCATGCTGATCAGTTTGATTCCTCAAGATATAACATTTGCACCCAAAGACATGAAGAAAATTTAGAGTTGGCTTCCTATTCTTGAACAATTGGTAGGGTGGCATACCTTTTGCTTGATTAACCAAAGAAATATTCTGAGTGTAGAAGGCAGTATTCACAACTTCAACCAAGAAATATGTTGGTAACTTTGATTCTTCAAGCATTGTTCTTGCAGCTTCAATAAGAGATCTGTTCTTTCTTTCCACTAATCCATTTTGTTGTGGAGTTCTTGTTGCAGAAAACTCAGGCATAATCCCATTCCCTTTACAAAATGATCTCATCACAGAATTCTTAAACTCAGTTTCATTGTCACTCCTGATTCTTCTTACTTTAAAATCAGGATGATTGTTGACTTGCCTTATGTGATTGATGATGATTTCACTAGCTTCATCTTTAGACTTAAGGAAATATGTCCAAGAGAACTTTGAGAAATCATCCAAAATTACTAGGCAAAATCTTTTCCTTGAGATAGACAACACATTGACTGGTCCAAACAAATCCATGTGTAGCAATTGCAAATGTTCTTCAATTGTTAAATCAAATTTCTTTCTGAATGATGCTTTGATCTGCTTTCCTTTCTGGCAGGCATCACACAATCCATCCTTAGTAAACTGTACTTGAGGAATACCTCTAACTAGTTCTTTCTTGACAAGCTCATTCATGGTCTTGAAGTTCAGATGGGACAGCTTCTTGTGCCATAGCCAACTTTCATCTTGACTTGCTTTACTGAGAAGACAAGTGACAGATTCTGCATTAGATGAATTGAAGTCAGCTAAATACACATTTCCTTTTCTCACTCCAGTGAGAACCACTTTGTTGTTCCTTTTGTTTGTCACAACACAGGCTTCTGAAATGAAGGTTACTGAATTGCCCTTATCACAAAGTTGGCTGATACTCAACAAATTGTGCTTGAGACCATCCACTAGGGCAACCTCTTCAATGACGACATTTGTGGCATCCTCCAAACCCGGGTCAGAAGTTTGGGGTCCATAACACATACACAATATATAAACCTGAATAAGAAATATTATTTGCAATGACCCTGCTTTACATAACCACAGATCGGAACAGGTTAAAGTATGAAAACAAGCCACAACCTTAACTTTTATTACAACATACCAAATCCCAACTAATTTAACTTTCAACTGATAATAAAACTATTCTTACAATCTTAGTATCTCTCTACCGTATGAAGCTCCTTGCTAGCTCGATCTAACTCAACTGGAACCTTAGCCCGCACTTTGGACTGAGGAACTTCACTATCATCCATATTCTTTTCAACTGTAAAATATATAAAAGAATCGCAAGGGTGAGCTAACTAGCTCAGCAAGTCTTAATAGGGATAACTGAGGTTAAGCAATAATCAAATGAAATGATTCAGAGGAATCAAGTTTCTTTTTAACTAATCATTAGAATTGGTTATTCATTTTAAATTTTAAAAACCAAGGTTAGGCTGCTGATCAGTCACGCACTAACCCCGAGCGAAGCACACAGCTCTGCTCTACGAACTGGATCCAAGGCACACATTGGCCTAATTCGACCACGAATCTGGTCTAACTACGAATCTGGTCCATATAAAGAAAACTATCCAATTCTAAAACAATTTAGTGTAATAAACAATGTAATTCAATAAGCAAGATCATAATCAACAGCGATAAAGCATTGGTATAAAAGCGTAATTCAAATCTTGAGTATCACAAGGGTATATCAGGGTATGTATAAGAAACGGTTTCCAGTTTGTAAAGGATCAGGTATTAGACCAGTAATGATTTTTCAAGGTATAGTTCTTTGATGTTATAAAGAATGGTTGGAGTATAAAAGTTTCTGTGCTATCAAACAATTTTTTCCAATATTTGGTGTTTGGTAGTTATATATTTAGGGTGTAGTATCATATTTGTGTGGTTTGGTGTCTGAGGATCAAAGTCACTCGACGTCCCGATAATCATTGGATACGTTCCCATATTTACATAATTCAGTTTTTCGGAAATCGGGCAGCGTCTCCTTTCTTTATCGGACTACCCGTCGAAACATCAATCGACGTCAAATCTCAAACACAACAATCGCAACAATTATCCAATCACTGATTTAAACCACTAATTATTAGTATTCGCGTTTTTACATTAAAATATTAGGACTCAGAATTATATCATCACCGTCCACCGTCCGCTCGTCGAAATTCATCGCGGACGGCGGTAAAAGTTTGTCGGTGCCCGATTAATTTCGGGTTTCCATACAAATTTTCATCGATTAATTTTTCTTATAATCCGAATAATCATACGAATTTATCCGAAATATTTACTAAACTAATCCGAGTAATTATGTTAAATATTAACTTGGTATTTCAGAAAATAATCAAATAAACCAACATCAATAATCCGACATAATCATCAAGAATCAGAATTTACAAAGTATACATATTATACTTGCAAACACATAACGCATAACAGGAACGCAACTGAAACGCGCACAGGCAGCACGCGCGTGCCGGCCACCTCGCCGGAAAAATCACAGCGATGGCCGAAAAATAACAGGCAACACAGAACTCAATAACCTACACACATATGCGTATACGTATATGTATATACCCATCGAGCATAAATAGAACTGAAACCAGGGAGCATAAAACAAAGATGGCCATGGAAAATTTCATGGCAGTGAGCGGAGCTACAGGGAGGCGATAGAGAATTAGACAGCAACAGCGGCCGGAAGATACACAGGCGGCGACTACTCACCGGAAAAGGAAGGAACTCGGAGAATTAGACAGAGATAAGGAAAGTTGAGAGATTGAAGGTGGAGATAAGGGTAATCAAGAGAGAAAATGAGAGACTATGGGAGAAAGGAGATCGAGTGAAACCATAAGGGGTTTGTTTATTTTATTACTTTTTTTATTTACATCTGTGCAACACGTGTATATCAGCTTTATAAAATTTTGACACGTATCAAGTGAACAAATATGTGTCCCGGATTTCGATCACAAGCCCGCAATTTAAAATTAACGGGCCGAGGTAGACATAAAAGAATTTCAGAAAATTACGAGAATATTCTTAAAATGTTATAAATATCCCGAAGTAAATAAAAACATAATTTTTAAAATTTTAAAACAATTTCTAAAATGCACTTTATACCCGCTTTTATCAATTAAACGAATCGACGCGCAGGTGAAATTAATCCCAAAAATTTCCAAAATAATTTTAAAATTCTCGGAATATTCTAAACTTAAATAAATATAAGTTTCATAATTTTTGAAGAATTCTGGAATTAAATACGGATTTTAAGAATAAATGCAATCAGAAAATCATACAGGGCTGAATAATTAATGAAATATTAATTTCTAAATTTTATAAAATCCCAAAAATAATTATTAAAATTATAAAATCATAAAACTAATTTTAGAGACAATCCAAATATATAAGGATTTAAAACTGTAATAAAATCACCTTTAAAAATAAAACTGAACAAAATAACTAAATTTTTAACTACACATTCCAATCATTTACACCAGTAAATCACAGACAAATAGTATATATCAACACACTGCTGCCAAAACCAAGACACATATTTTATTTAATTAATACTTCCACAATTACATATTTAAATAATTCCAAAAATACACGAGTCGTTATAACATTGTCTTTTGAAATCAAGCCATATCCCACAGTATAACCCTTGCTGTCATCTCCAAAAGTAATACTTGGGCCAGCTCTTTCCTTGAACTCTGTGAGCAGAGTAGAATATCCAGTCATGTGCCTTGAACAACCACTATCCAGATACCATAGATTCTTTCTATTTCCCTGCACACATCAAAACCAAATCAAGTTGATTTTGGTACCCAAGTTTCCTTGGGTCCTACCTTGTTAGCTTTCTTCTTTGGTTTCTTAGGTTTAATTTCATTTGACTTGGGAATTTCTGATTTATCCTTAGTCAATCGAGTTGGACCTTTGAAACCAGTCATTACAACAGAATTATCATGCACAATTTGATTAACAGGAATAGGCATGCTGTTTGCAAATATGTTATTCCAGTAAGGCATGCTAAATGGAATTTGTGGCATACTAAATGCAGCATAATAAGGATTAGGTGCAAATGGCATATTAGCAAATTGTGCATTCATATTCTGAGCAGATATAGCATTCACAGGCATAGAAGGCATGGCATTCATGGTGGGAAAAGGAGAGGGTACAGATATAGGAGTAGGCATGGCAAGTTTGCACTTAACAGAAAAATGATTAACACTACCACACTTAATGCAGATTTTTCTTGGTGCATATTTATCAGGTGTGTAGTTGTTATGCTTTTTAATTCCTACTTTCCCATTTCTATTGTTTTTCTTTTTCGTTTCCGTTTTAACCTCAATCTTTTCTAATCTGTCATTCAATTTCTTGATGGACAGATACCAACATTAACTTTCTTCTCCTTCTTCACTTGATTTGATTCTCCTGGAACAAAGTTTTTGGAAACTGATCCATATTTCTCATTCAGCTTGGAAAGCTTAGCTTTTTTCTCATAGATTTACTCACAGCCGACGGATGTGGCTCTTTGTCACTCGACGGATAATCCTTTTGATTATCCGACAGATGATTTTCATCATCCGTCGAGTTCGCGTTTGTCAACAATCCTTCAACCAAGTTGGGTTCCAGCTTCTCCTTACTCTTTTTCCAGGCTGCATCATAAAATTACTCAATACCTTGAACTTTAGTGATTTGAGCATGGACATCTCTGGATGATTTCCATGCTTTAATCACTTCCTGTTCTCGTTCAAGCGGCTTCTTTAAGATATCTTCTTTCTTCAAGGACTCAGTTAATTCATCCTTAGCAATCTTACATTCAATTCTCAATTTTTCAAATTCAATAAACTGAGACTCTAGAACATTATTCCTCTCACTTAAAAACAAATTATTTTATTTAATTTTAGCATTTTCCTTAGTGAGGAACTTAAGTGTAACACGCAAGTGATATAATTCTGTGGACATGTCATTTATTGCATCATTACACTCAGCTTTAGATAAATGTGCTAGGTTAGTGGTGATTACCTGATTACTTGAAGAACTTGTTTCTGTTTCATCAAACTTGGCCATGAAGGCTAGGTTGACATAATTTGTTTCTTCATCTTCATCCAAACCATCTGAAGCCCAGTCATTCTCCTGTGTAATGAAAGCCCTTTCCTTTTGTTTGAGCAACTCAAAGTATTTCTATTTATAATTAACAGTCTCAAACTTCTTCTTGCTAGAATCAGACTTTCTACATTCACTTACAAAATGCCCTGCCAAGCCACATTTGAAACATTTGAATTTGGATTTATCCACCATGTTTCTATTTGGCTTGGCTGCTCCAAAATTCTTTTTGAATTTGAGCTTGGAAAATCTTCTGGATAGGAATGCTAGATGTTTATCAATATTATCCATGTCATCTTGGCTTAAATGATCTTCATTTTCAGCTAGCAGCCCTTTGCCCTTGCTTTCAGATGCCTTTGATGTAGACTCAACAGCTTCTACCTTCATCTCTTTATCCTTTTCTAACTCAACAGCCAGTGCTATGGACCCTCCTTTCTTCCTTCCTTTCTCCATCCTCTCATCTTGCTCTATTTCAAGCTCATAAGTTTTTAGGATGCCATACAGTCTCTCTAAGGTGAAATCCTTGTAATCATGAGAATTTCTCAATGAGACTGTCATTGGCTTCCACTCTTTTGGAAGAGATCTAGGGAACTTGATAGTTATAATATAACTTCTAATTGATATGGAATACAATTCTGTCTTCTAAAATATATCAATCAGATATCTTCTACAAGTCTTCCAGTCTTCTAACTCTTTCCCTGCATATCTTCTTTTATTTTAGTCTCAATCTTCTACTGTAAATCAGCTTCCTTCCTTATCTGTAAGTCTTCCCACACTTAAGTTCTGATATGACCTTAAGTTCTGATATTAAGTTCTGACTTCCAGTAAGTCCTCATTTCAGTAAGTCCTGATATGTCTCATTTTTTAAGATCTGAAAACTAAACATGAATCATATTAGACATGACATCTCAAATATATCTAACAATCTCCCCCAACTTGTAACTTATGCAAAATATACAAGTTAATAGATTTGATGATGTCAAAAACATTTAAGTACAAATATAATAAGAGTTTTACTAGATAACTAACTACAACTTACAGTCCTTGAAGCTTTTACCAATCTCACTGAGTTAATCTGAATCCATAATGATTCTTGAAAAAGCTTGATATCAGCTTTTCTTCTTTAATCCTCAGGACTTGAGAGAGTGTAGTCTTGACTTGCTTCATCTCTTCATTCTGACTTCTAATCTGGTAGATTGCAGTCCTTAAAGCAGAGATATGGTTTCTTTCTAAACCATCATTTAGTCTTATTACCCTAAGATGAGAAGAATCTTCATTGTAGCATAGACATTTCCCTTTCAGAATCACTTCAAGCTTAGCATAATTCTTCTTCATTGGAATCTCACTTCCATCATCTTCAACAATACTAGGAATGAATTTTGTAACTCTTGAAACAGAAATTCTTGCTTTATCTCTAATGGTCTTCAATATAAATTTGACCATCTCCTGGTAATATCAGACTTTACCTCTAAAAGGTAATGAAAGAATTGAAGTTCTTTCAGTGATTTGTTTAGCACATCTGATTCTGACATCTGATATGTCCTTCCATCTTCAAGAAATAGAATCAAATTTTCCTTGACATTGTGCTTGTCATGAGCATCCAGTACCACTTGAACAGAGATAACCTTATCAAGGTATTTCTGAGTAACATCTTCAAGAGGTCTGTCAGTCAATAGAAATGGATCTCTAGTAAGCACTTCAACTCCTGTTTTCATCTTAGCTTCATCAGAACCTAGTCCAGCTCTGTCTCTTGCTTCTCTGGCTTTCAATCCAACAGTCATGAAATCAGGTAACAATTGGCTTTTCTTTGGATCTGATGGCTTGACATTTTTCCACATAAGTTGTCTTTGTCAGCTACTTTCATCTTGTCTAAATCAACTTGAGCATTGCCAGAGGTTGATGTCTTGATGACTTTATCAGAACTTGTTGTTTCTGTTATAGCTTGAAGTTTTTCACTCTGAACAACTTGAGCCTTGTCAGAGGTTGTCTTTGATTCTTCAGAAATCTTCCTTTTTTCAGAGTTTGAACATCTTCATCTTCAGCAAGAGTGTCTTTAGTAACTTGAACCATTTTGCACACTGGTTTTATCAGGATTTGAGGAATTTTCATCTCCAGTGGCTTGGTTGGTTCATCAACTTTTCCCTTTCCTTTGTCTTTAAGATCAATCTCAATTTGTGATCTTGTTTTGGACTTTAATGCCTCAGTACTTGACTTCTCCTTGATCACAATGCCTTTTACTTTAGGCCTTGGAGGTTTTTTTGCAATAGAAGCTTTTGGCTTTAGATTTGTCTTTTCAGCTTTAAACCTAGCTTCTTCCTCCTTGAGATTTCCTAATTCCATTCCTCGATTATGCTTAAAAAATAATCTTCTAGAAATTTCCTCATCAAGTGTCTGAATCTTGGGATCCTTGTAGTAGACAGTAGTCTGCTTTCCCTTGAGCTTCAGAGTTTGCATGAACTTTTGAGAATCTTGACTTCCACCTTATATCAGAACATCAGGCTTTGTCATCATACTTTGCTCATCAGAACTTGATATCAGATTTTGAGTTTCAGTACTTACTATCAGATTTTGAGTTTGAGCAGCTTCAGAACTTGTCTTCTTTTAAATAGAAGATTTGCTTGCATCAGTAATTAGTTTCATTGAAGAAACCTTGATGTTGTGCTCTTTACTTTGAACTTGACCTATACCCTTGCTAGGATTTCCCTGGTCATCTGCTTCATCATCTTTCTTCTTCAGTATTTGATCATTAGAGCATTTGGACTTAACTATCTTCTCCCCCTTTTTGGCATCATCTGATAGTAGGAGTGAGAGAAGAAGTTCAACTGAAGATTGGATCTCATCCAATTGAGCCTGTTGAGAAGCTTGATTAACCAGGACCTCAGAGATTTGGGCCTGTTGCTTCTCTTGAGCTTTCTCAATTGCTTCTACTTTCTCAAGTGTAGGTCTGATAATCCTTGTCTTGTCAAGCTTGATCTGCATATCTAGCTTATTACCTGATTCTTGTAGTTTATCAACCTTTGCTTGAGTTTTAGATTGTAGACCTTGAAGGCTTTTGGTAGTTAGAGCTGTGATTTTAAGTTAAGTCTTGAAATCAGTACTAGTCATCAGCTCATCAGCCTTAGCAATGTGCTCTGTCAGAACTTTAGAGCTTGGAATGAAATCAGAATCATTCCACTTCTTGGACCACTCTACTCCTCTATGAGTTTCATCCCAAGGTACAGGAGCATCCTGTTCAACAAATTTCTTGACCAATGCTTCCTTTCCAAGTACAGGAGCTGGAGTATGTATAGAAACACAGTCTTTAGAGCTTGAAGAAGACTCATTATCCTCTGATAACACAACAGTGTGTACGGCTATAGGAGTTTCAGATTCAACTTCATCTAAATTCTGATCTTCAGGTTCTTGATCCAGAATTGGTGTAGATGGTATCTCAGCATCAGTATTTGAGATTGGAGAATGAATTGGAGATGTCTGAGCTGCTTTAGGTGGAGCTTCCAGATAAAGAACATTTGGTGTATTCAGATTATGAATATCTATTTCAGAATTTGCAGCTTGTTCATCAGCATTATATGTAGCTTTAATTGGAGAGACAGGAGGTGTTAGCACAGTATCTTGAGCTTGAGTAAGGGATGGCAGGGCTTCAATTACCACATGAATCAATGAGATCAGAGATTCATGATCCCCTTCCTCAGCTTCAGTAGTATCCTCAGATGGAGGCTTAGCCATGTGCCTTTTGGCCCTCATTTTCTTTAATATCCTTGATAGAGAAGGAGTTGCTTTATCATCAATACTTACTGTTCTTTTCATTTTCAAAGTATCAGAACTTTGAGCTTCAGCATTTACCTGATGGTTTGACCCTTCTGCTTCTATATCTTTCTGAACAACCACAGTTTCAGTTTCAATTGTCACAGGTTCTGATGCATGAACCTGTGCTTCCTCCTCACTATCAGTTTCATCCCTGAGAATCATCTTCTGTAATAACCCCAATTTTTGGAAATTTTTGAAACCCTTATGAATAGTGATTTTGCAGATTATGCTGAATGAGAAAACTTTTCATGCCACACTATGTAGGGGTTCTGTTATTGATCTTCTGGGATATTATTAGTACTCTATGTGGTATATAAATGTATGTAAAGATCGTCAGAATCCAATTCCGAATACTTTGATTTTTCCCGGAAATCCACTAGATACGGAAAGAATTGAGTATAAGGTAACAGGATAAAAATGATTTAAATTAAAGGATAATAAGAGAGGATCATAAAAGGAATATAATGTATTGAGAAAGGTTAAGGAAACCCAAGTAATAAGATCCCGGGTATGATCCCTCAAACGATAAACGAAAACGAAAGTTAAGCGAACCGTATAACAGATCAGTGGTCATTAGGCAAACAATTAGGAAGTTAATCAAGGAGGTTAGGGATGATGAGGTCATCCAACCAATAAGGGGAGGACAAGTAAGGGATGATGACACAATAAGGTGATGCAAGCATGACATAGGGAAGGAGGAGGTGTGGTTGGTTTATAACCACACAAATATAAGGTTATTAAGGTAATTAACCAAAAACAAAACAAAAAACAACCAAGCTAAGCCAAACAAATCAAAAAACATAAAATCATTTCATTCTCATCATCTTGCTCTCGGCTTTTCTTCTTTTTCAAAGGAAGAAAAATCAAAAATCAAGTTCCAAGCATTGTTAAATCACAAGGCAATTATCTAAGGTTCCTTGTACATAGATATGGATATCCTATAAGTTTAAACTTATAATTCCTTCACAATCTCTTCCAATAAATTAAGGAAGAAGATGGTGAATAGTAACCTTCAAGAAATAACTTTGGTTTTCTTGATTTTTATGAAAGTTCAAGGTAGCTTAAGCATAGATCAAGGCTTCCATGGGCATTCCAAGGATCTTTCATTGATTAAGAAGCTTCAAGAAGGTATAAACTCCAAACCCTAGCTTTAGTTTTGAGTATTTAGGAATGGTTATGAGTAATATAGTATATGTGAAGCATGAAGCTTGTTTGTTTAGAGTTTGGGTTGGAGTGGTAGTGGTATGAATGTTGAATCTTGTTGATTTATTAAAGGAATTAAGTATAGTTTAAGTTCATGATGAGAATAACATAAATTGGAAGAACTTGAGGTGTTGGGACTGTTGTAGTGTGTTTTGGATGAATGTTGATTGTATGAATGAATTGGGATTGATTGGTGGTTGAATTGGAATGGTATAAAATTGGGAAATCGCGTAAACATAGTCGTCGTAATGTTCGATTTACTTTAGACTGCTTTTGTTCATAACTTTAGGACCCGAGAACTCCCTGCTAGGTTTTAAACATTGTCATGTTTAGATAGTTCATGTTACGAGCTTCGTTTTGATATGTGGATCGTTTGATTCCGATGAACGGTTTAGGAGAAACGGCCGTTTTAAGTAATGACGTTTCGCGAACGAAACATTACCCCTCGCCTTACTTTGAAACATAGGTTAAAGACCTTAAAGGACTAATTGAAGTATGAAACATTTATGTAAGGTGTAATAGGAAGTTGGTAAGACACTTGCTAAAGAATCGCCTTAAAACTCGTAATGGTTAATTTATTAAAAATGGGGGAGCCGAGGGTACTCGAGCGACTTAAATAAATCGTTAAGCGCGAAAGCGAACGTTAGGACTCTAAATGGTTAAAGTCTAGTTTGTTAAGCGATCGGGGTTTAATTCCGACTTATGTTGTTGTTCATAGGTTATCGGACCCACTCTAAGCTTAAGCCAATCCGGGAGCACTCAGACAAGTTTTCTATCCGTTATACTGTTGTTGTGATGTATACATTTGTACATGCATTATCTTGTGATAGATGCATAATGGTTATTTAGCAAATTCTTGCGATATATTGTAGCATGTGATATGGTATATATGCATGCCTATTTCATATTCTTGAAATATATATCTGTTGGTTCAGTTGATAATACCTATGCTAGAGAATAGCGGTAATTTTCATATATATATATATATATTTATATATATATGGTTATAGTTTTCAAAACTATTAATCGAATAAGGTTTATTCGATAACTTTATATTATTTATTGAAGATTATTTCGAATATTCATTCGAGGGCTTATGACTCAGCTTATTTATTTATTGAATATTATTTCGAATATTCATTCGAGGGCTTATGACTCAGCTTATTTATTTATTGAATATTATTTCGAATATTCATTCGAGGGCTTATGACTCAGCTTATTTATTTATTGAATATTATTTTGAATATTCATTTGAGGATCTATGACTCCGATTATTTGCTGAGATATATTCTTTATTTTATTAAGAAATAAGGTGTCGATAATCAAACTCACTTTTGATTATTCGAATAAAGATAGTACCTTCGTATAAGTATATCTTTGGTTATTTAATATTCATTTCAAGTATAAGTTTTACAACTTCTACTTCAATTATTTTTATAAAGATTTTTCTTTATGGGAATATTATTTAAATAATAATATTCATATATTTTCTAATATATTGGGACTGATTTATTTTACTAAATCAGCATCACTCCGAACATTCTTAAAAATGTTTCGCGAGCCTTCAAAATGATTTTTAAAAGTTAGAGCGGATCCCAAAACTCATTTTTTATTTTTAAGATCCTCCTTTCGAAGGGGATTTAAATACTCGCTCAAAACCTGAGGGATCCGGCTCTGTGGTGTGTTTTATATTCGCAACGAGGTTGCTGTCTTGATAAAAGAGTTTTTGATTACTTACCCAATACTCGGGAAGTAAAATTCTTGGAACAAGTTAATCCATTAACAGGCATCGCCTGGGAAATATCGGTGAGTTTTCCTTTCCAACTAGATACGACTTCTTAGTGGAGCCGTATCAACAAGTTTCTACTTGGGGAAAGTGGGGACGAGCTTTACATTTCAGAGTCATGGATTTCATCTGAACTAGGAGTGGCGTAAGTGGTCGAGTAGCGCCGGCCCAGCCTTATTATATTGGCCCAAATGGCCTGGAAGTTCCGCTAAGGCGGTCCATTCCTTAGGAGTTCAGTGTTCGGTTGACAAGTAAATCCGACAGGTTCTCCTCTACATGTAGAAAATGGTGGGGCTGCACTACTACGACTGATCATCGTAAGTGGTCTTCCTGGCGCGGCAAACTCCCGTAATGAGTTCATCATCCAATTGGATATTTCTGCAACACTACCCAGAGCACTTTGATAGAAAGGCTACGGTTGGGCGATTGTTGAGTGTTGGCAGGGTCAAGTTTTCAAAATGATGTTTGCATCAAATGAAGTATCTCATAACTTCATTTTATTTTGATGATATTTTAAAGATTTAATCTATTTAAATCTGGTCTTGTAGTCTCATCTATGTGATGAACTTTTGAAACTAATTATAACTTGAACGGTGGTAGTTCAAGTAGTATTTGGAAAAGATATAAGTATATTGGAGTATCTTGTAACTTCATCTTTTAAACTTATATCTAGTAAATGATTATCTTATGCATGTCAAAGATTTTCAGAAAAACGTTGAGACAAGGTTAGATATATGAGATCACCTTGCAACGATAGTTTTATACAGTTATAAATTGGAACTCTGTGTATATTGTGCATGGAAGAGGACTTCCAAGATTTTGAAAAGTATATATGTATATATACTGAATATTTTGCGACTTCATCACATTAAGATATCAAATTTGGTTCATTTCTTTTGACCAAGACTTTCATGAGTACTATGAGAAGGCTCATATACTGTAAATCATTATACATATTATTTTGGTGGGCTTGTTGCTCACCCTTGCTTTCTTATTTCATCACACAACAACAGATAGAAAAGATGAACAGGACCAAGCTCCCGATTCGCGAGCGGATAGGAAACGTTCCGCAGTTTCCTATAGGCGTTGATGTCGCTGTAGTTGAGGTAGGAACTACCAATAGGCTAGGCTTTCAACTTTCGATGTACCAGATTTATGTATATTTATGAATTGTAATAATGGCAAAGAAAATGTAAATTTATTCAGAAAACCTTTTAAGGTGTATTGGCAGATAATTGTGGAATAAAATGACTTGTGATTATTTTTGGATGTTCATCTATGAGACTATAACTTGTGGTGTGTGTGTTCATTGTGGGGTCACAGTACAGAGTAGTTGATTAATTATTAAGATTGGGTGTTATTAAGGGAAATGGAACTCGTGACAACCCGGATCCCCGACCCCGGATTTGGGGGTGTTACAGAAGTGGTATCAGAGCTAAGCGTTATAAACCTCAGAGATGATGTGACGTTAAGATAATAAGTTCACTAAGATAATAAGAACTCTTGCCAAGTTCATAGTCGGACTACCTAACGTAGTACTGACAGTTAAAACCCTTATGGGAACCCTTATAAATATCGTGATAGTAGCGTAGTTCATTATCGTATATGGTAGTGGGACTCCGAACCCTGAGGTTGAGAAGTGACAGCGTGATGATGTTTTATTACTAATTGGAGATCGGATTGTGGATCCGATAGAGCGTCCTAACGCAGGACCGGATGATGTTCATATTGAGGATGTAATGCTTGAGGATGTTGTCCTAGATGGGATTGTTGTTGAGGAGGATCTCATGGAAGATTCTAACAAGAATGAATAAAGGACCATTGAGGAATTGATGACCATGGTTAAGGAAACTCCCAGAGGTAGGATTGGCCGGTCACTACCGGAGGTTCGTTCAAGTTTGTAAAGATAGTAGCCCCTTTAACGCGGCTTACTCGTAAGACTGAGAAGTTTGAAAGGACAGAGAAATGCGAGAACAACTTTTAAGAACCGAAGCAAAGGTTGGTGACATTCCCTATGTTGGCGTTGCCGGATGGAAAATGAGATTTGGTGAAGTGTAGTGACGCTTCGCATAAGGAATTAGGGTGCTTCTTATACAGCACAGCAAGGTAATCGCGTACGCGTCAAGACAATTAAGGGAATATAAAATTCGATATCCCCACCCATGAGCTTGGGCTCGTGGCAATAGTTTTGCCCTAAAGATGGGAGACACTACTTGTATGGAGAAAAGTGCGAGATTTACACAAGCCATAAGTGCTCTAGTACATTTTCACGCAGAAAGAGCTCAACATGCGCCAAATGAGGTGGTTAGAGCTAATCAAGAATTATGATTGGGAGATTCTTTATCATTCAGGGAAAGCCAATGTGGTGGTTGATGCCCTTAGTAAAAAGGAGAGACTCAAGATAATAATGTCTTTGGGAGAGTTTATAAGAGATTTTGAGAAAATGGAAATAGAAGTGAAGGTAACCGGAGCCGGTACCGAAAAGCTGTTTGAGATTGCAATACAGACCGAATTTTTGGAAAAGAACATATTGTGCCAGAAAAAGTGATGAATGAAGGCAGAGAGTCAATGACTGGAGAAGAGATCCATATCGAGAAAGATGATAAGGGGATAGTGAGGTGTTCCTACAGAAATTGGGTTCCAAAAGTTCAAGAGCTTAAGGATGAGAACTTAGATGAGAGCCATAGTTTGAGGAATAAGATTTAGGGCAAACCCTGAATGTGATAGTCAGGGAGGTTGCCATCAAGAAAGAAAGAACCCATAACATAATAGAGTGGAAAACAAGGTTTTTAATGTATAAGATAACCCCGATAATGGGAGAAGGTTAAAACATTTCATACTAAGGAAACAGAAAGTCGAGTAAGGAAAGGAGACCCGAGACGGTACTCCTATACGGCAATTTATGGACCTGTCTAGACAGAACTTAGACTATTATCCCCAACCACCACCTTGAGGAAACAATACGGTGGGAAATTCTTTCAGGACCTTTAAGTCTCTCAGCTCTCAGAGTTCCAAGGAACAGGTTGACCTAGTCGAGGCAAGAGCCTGGCTAAAGGAAATAGAGGAATCATTTGAGATTCTAAATGATTGACGAATCACAAAGGACTGTTTTTGTCACTTACCCTCCTTAGAGAGAGACCACCCGCTGGTGAAAGGCCAAGGAAGGCACGAAGCAAGAGATTATAATAAACTGATTTAAGTTCAGTCAATTGTTTTCGGGAAAGTAATTCCCAAAGATAAGGAGATAGTGTAAAAGCTTTGGAGCTAGAACAAAAGCGGATGAGTATGATGAATTATGAATCTAAGTTGTAAAAGTTGTCAAGATTCGTTCTGAGGACACGAATCCAGAATGACGGGATGTTTGAAATCAATACTTATGTTGTGTTGGTTCATGAAATAAGGATAAGAGAAAGGAAAATAAAAAAGAAACTGAAGTGGAAAGGAATATAAAGGCAATAGAGTTTGAGGTATGATAAGGGAGTTGGGTATGAGGAAACCCTAAAGACTCGTAGCAATAGAAATAGAAAAGTAAGCATTCGTCAGGATGAGGGTGATTCACCATGAGTTAAAATTGATGGTTGAGGGCATAAGAGATACATATATTTTATCCCCTGTGAGTTGGGAGGATTCGAGGAAACCTTGAGATAATTCGAAGGATAAATAATGAGACGCAGATAGACTGAGGAGACAAGAAAGTAAGAAATTAAGAAAATTGGATGAAGGAAGTGACCTTTAAGAAGGTGAAGTGTAAGACCGGTGGCATGATACCCAGAAAGGGAGACGCCAGATATGAAAGATATCCCAACATTGAGGTGACTATTGAGATAAACAACAAAAGTAAATAAGGAATTATTAAGAAGAGGTTCACGTTGAACACGACCAATATCTTCCAGAACATCCTTGTTATCATTACCAAATTAGGCAAGAAAAGCGGATAACCATTTTTTATCTTTTGGAGGCCATGTGGATTAACCTTAACTTGAATAAGGATGCTATTGTGAAATTCGGTATAGACTATCGAGGTGGAAATGATTGAATAAGATACCCTTATCAGGGATATATGACTTGATTTATCCATGGAAGGATGCATGTACCTTTTTAAAGGTGGAATTAAGGATAGAACATCGGTAACTTAAAAAAACGAATCCTAGGGGAATGCATAAAGGTTGGCATTTCACCCTTAATAGGGACATCATGAGTTTTGACAGTATGAATTGGAAAGGATTAAGGTAATAACAACCTTTAAGGATCAGTGGAGAAATTTTTCAGAAGTATGTAGACAATGATTCTGGTGTTAATAAATGATATCTTGATATGCCCTGTATCTAGGGAATTCATGAGGAACGATTCAAGGATAACCTTAGAGGTTTTACAAGGAGAAAGGTAATATTCAAAATTCTCAAGAATAGAAATTATGATAAAGGAAATATGACGTAATTATAATGATGCCAAGTGGGGCACGTGTTAAACCATGAGAAGGTATGGATCGAACCAGTAATGGTCGAAATTGTTCAGGGTAATTAAGACTTAAGATAAAAGATGTTCTAATTATGATTGAGAGTCAGTCATGGTAGTGATTAACCTCTAAAGACTGAGGCAATAACTTATGGAAAAATGGTGATTTTTTTTTACTCATCAGATTTTAAGGAAAACATCTTCACATAAGCTGTGATTGAAATAAGGTAGAAAATTTATTTGGAGGTGGTTAAAATGACATTGACTGTAAGTAAATTTTACTATCAGGAAAGGCCAAAGAGGTGGCCGACACTTTAAAGGTAAGAGGATAATTATAGGCGCTTGTGCCAAAGGAATACAGTGATGATGGTTAAAGCTATGCAGATTGTATTATGGTTTGGAAGATTGACATTCCTTCTGATGACTGTGCAATACCCAACCGTAATAGTAGCGGGTAAAGGTTTAATTCGTGTAATCGCCATGAGCGGGCTATCTATCTCAGAAGATACTATTTTGAGATAAGTCAGGACCATGTTTCAAAAAGGACTAGACGAACCCTTGAGTTAAGTCTTCTATTTAAGGCATACGATTAAGAATGGTATTAACCTGCTATTGTTGCTTTGATTGAAACTCTTCTGCAATTTTATATGCTTCATGTCATGAAAGTACGTCAGAGTTTGGAGTGTTCTTCATGAATCATGAAAGGTGATTATGTTAACTCCTTAGAAGAATTTGATACGACAGTTATGGACTCCGTATGGTTAGCTATTAAGATTCCAAGGAAAATGAATGACGACAGTAGGTCAGTGGTGGACCATAGTAATGCAGCAACGATTCTTTGAATAATGAGCCGATTACAACCGTGAGAGTTGTAATGTAATGGATGTTGAGATTGGGTACCCCTAATCGGGTTGTGGTGATGTATAAGTTGTCGTTGAATAGACTGGTTAAGTAGATTATCTACCTATTGAATATTTATTCCTTCTTATCAATAGAGAGTCGTATTACTATACGAGGAAGGTTGCGATGCAAGCATAGAATTCTAGTAACGATGATGTCTAGAATGAGATCCCAGATTCGATTTTCAATGTCGAGGGAGTTTCAAAGGTGATTGTGTATAAGCTCGAGGAAGAGCAAGGGTCCATAGAATGATGGACGAAATAGCAAAAATATTTAAGCATGTAAAATGCGATGCGATAATACTTGATATATATACACATATGTTTTGTTCTCCTATGACAAACCTCTATAGTTCAGAGGTATGTTCCAAGCCAGATATTTTGTGGCAGTATATTTTTTTTCATATATGCAATTCTCTTCAGTTCGTTCTTTTCTCTTTTTTTCATTTCATATAAGCTGAGAAGAACAACCCTTCCAGAAGGGGAGGTATTGCCGAATGACTATCTATCTGTGTGATAAAAGCCTAGTAGGATACCATCTATTGTTTAATTGCTTGTCAAGTACTAAAGGCTGGCCACCTTCTGTACTAACTATGCGATATAACAAGTGTTCATGATCATAGTGATCTCTCAATAAATTCTTTTACTTCTATATGAAGGACTAAGCTTTCGAAGATAGAAGCAGCTGAAAAAGGAGTAGTAAAGTTGTGGTGGTATTCGGAATGGAAACACATTCATGATACTAAGGTTGACAAGGTTATTAAAAGGTTATAGAACCGAGCAAAAGTATAACCAGTGTAATATTAGGAACGGAAGGTAGTAGAGATACGAACTGGAAAAGAATGGGTATTGAGAAGCAAAAGCTCTAATGCTAAAAGCTATAATGAGAGTCTGTGCAATAGACTTGAAAGAAATTGGAATGATCACTTAACACGGATTGAGTTTTCTTACGACAATAGATCGTATGTCAGGTATCGAGATGTCGTCTTATGAGATCCTTGAGGGAAGACAATGTCGATCTCCCTTATGTTAGGATGAAGTCGTAGAGCACAAGATGCTCCGACCCGCAGTAGTCCAAAGGACCAGTGATATAATAGATCTAATCACAGGACGGCTGGTAGTAACCCAAGATGGACATGATAAATATGTTGATTTGACACGAAAGGACAAGGAATAGGAAGTAGGGGACCTAGTGCTTTTATAGGTATTCCCTTGGAAAAGATGGATGAGGTTCGGAAAGAAAGGAAAGCTAGGCCCATGAATTGTTGGACCCTTGGATATAGTAAGACATATTGGGAAGCTAGCATACGAGCTAGCCCTACCCCCGAACCTGTAGCAAGTTCATAACGTGTTCCACGTATCAATGTTAAGGAAGAGTAATTCGGATGCCAGATAAATAGGGGCATATGAGTGCATAGACATGCAACCCGACGTAACCTATATGGAGCAACCAGGAAGGGTTATAGAGTGAAAAGGAACAAGTGCTTAGGAGAAGGGTTATCAAACTATTCATAGTTTGATGGAAGAACCACAATGTGGGAAAATTTACTCGAGAGTTAGAAAGTGCAATGCTAAGAGAGTATCCCTATTCATTTTCTATCTGATTTCGGGACGGAATCCTTTTAAGGAGGGGAGACTGTAATAACCCCCAATTTTTGGAAATTTTTGAAACCCTTATGAATAGTGATTTTGCAGATTATGCTGAATGAGAAAACTTTTCATGCCACACTATGTAGGGGTTCTGTTATTGATCTTCTGGGATATTATAAGTACTCTATGTGGTATATAAGTGTATGTAAAGATCGTCAGAATCCAATTCCGAACACTTTGATTTTTCCCGGAAATCCACTAGATACGGAAAGAATTGAGTATAAGGTAACAGGATAAAAAGGATTTAAATTAAAGGATAATAAGAGAGGATCATAAAAGGAATATAATGTATTGAGAAAGATTAAGGAAACCCAAGTAATAAGATCCCGGGTATGATCCCTCAAACGATAAACGAAAACGAAAGTTAAGCGAACCGTATAACAGATCAACGGTCATTAGGCAAACAATTAGGAAGTTAATCAAGGAGGTTAGGGATGATGAGGTGATCCAACCAATAAGGAGAGGACAAGTAAGGGATGATGACATAATAAGGTGATGCAAGCATGACATAGGGAAGGAGGAGGTGTGGTTGGTTTATAACCACACAAATATAAGGTTATTAAGGTAATTAACCAAAAACAAAACAAAAAACAACCAAGCTAAGCCAAACAAATCAAAAAACACAAAATCATTTCATTCTTATCATCTTGCTCTCGACTTTTCTTCTTTTTCAAAGGAAGAAAAATCAAAAATCAAGTTCCAAGCATTGTTAAATCACAAGGTAATTATCTAAGGTTCCTTGTACATAGATATGGATATCCTATAAGTTTAAACTTCTAATTCCTTCACAATCTCTTCCAATAAATTAAGGAAGAAGATGGTGAATAGTAACCTTCAAGAAATAACTTTGGTTTTCTTGATTTTTATGAAAGTTCAAGGTAGCTTAAGCATAGATCAAGGCTTCCATGGGCATTCCAAGGATCTTTCATTGATTAAGAAGCTTCAAGAAGGTATAAACTCCAAAACCTAGCTTTAGTTTTGAGTATTTAGGAATGATTATGAGTAATATAGTATATGTGAAGCATGAAGCTTGTTTGTTTAGAGTTTGGGTTGGAGTGGTAGTGGTATGAATGTTGAATCTTGTTGATTTGTTAAAGGAATTAAGTATAGTTTAAGTTCATGATGAGAATAACATATATTGGAAGAACTTGAGGTGTTGGGACTGTTGTAGTGTGTTTTGGATGAATGTTGATTGTATGAATGAATTGGGATTGATTGGTGGTTGAATTGGAATGGTATAAAATTGGGAAATCGCGTAAACATAGCCGTCGTAATGTCCGATTTACTTTATACTGCTTTTGTTCATAACATTAGGACTCGAGAACTCCCTCCTAGGTTTTGACCATTGCCATGTTTAGATAGTTCATGTTACGAGCTTCATTTTGATATGTGGATCGTTTGATTCCGATGAACGGTTTAAGAGAAACGGCCATTTTAAGTAACGACATTTCGCGAACGAAACATTACCCCTCGCCTTACTTTGAAACATAGGTTAAAGACCTTAAAGGACTAATTGAAGTATGAAACATTTATGTAAGGTGTAATAGGCAGTTGGTAAGACACTTGTGAAAGAATTGCCTTAAAACTCATAATGGTTAATTTATTAAAAATGGGGGAGCCGAGGGTACTCGAGCGACTTATGTAAATCGTTAAGCGCGAAAGCGAACGTTAGGACTCTAAATGGTTAAAGTCTAGTTTCTTAAGCAACCGGGGTTTAATTCCGACTTATGTTGTTGTTCATAGGTTATCGGACCCACTCTAAGCTTAAGCCTATCCGGGAGCACTCAGGCAAGTTTTCTATCCGTTATACTGTTGTTGTGATGTATACATTTGTACATGCATTATCTTGTGATAGATGCATAATGGTTATTTAGAAAATTCTTACGATATATTGTAGCATGTGATATGGTATATATGCATGCCTGTTTCATATTCTTGAAATATATATCTGTTGGTTCAGTTGATAATACCTATGCTAGAGAATAGCGGTAATTTGCATATACCCTTAGTATAGGGACCCAAAGGTGAAAACATTTTCTAGAACCGGGAGTCGAGGATCCCGAGTAGATTTCATATATATATATATTTATATATATATGGTTATAGTTTTCAAAACTATTAATCGAATAAGGTTTATTCGATAACTTTATATTATTTATTGAATATTATTTCGAATATTCATTCGAGGGCTTATGACTCAGCTTATTTATTTATTGAATATTATTTCGAATATTCATTCGAGGGCTTATGACTCAGCTTATTTATTTATTGAATATTATTTTGAATATTCATTTGAGGATCTATGACTCCGATTATTTGCTGAGATATATTCTTTATTTTATTAAGAAATAAGGTGTCGATAATAAAACTCACTTTTGATTATTCAAATAAAGATAGTACCTTCATATAAGTATATCTTTGGTTATTTAATATTCATTTCAAGTATAAGTTTTACAACTTCTACTTCAATTATTTTTATAAATATTATTCTTTATGGGAATATTATTTAAATAATAATATTCAGATATTTTCTAATATATTGGGACTGATTTATTTTACTAAATCAGCATCACTCCGAACATTCTTAAAAATGTTTCGCGAGCCTTCAAAATGATTTTTAAAAGTTAGAGCGGATCCCAAAACTCATTTTTTATATTTAAGATCCTCCTTTCGAAGGGGATTTAAATACTCGCTCAAAACCTGAGGGATCCGGCTCTGTGGTGTGTTTTATATTCGCAACAAGGTTGTTGTCTTAATAAAAGAGTTTTTGATTACTTACCCAATACTCGGGAAGTAAAATTCTTGGAACAAGTTAATCCATTAACAGGCATCGCCTAGGAAATATCGGTGAGTTTTCCTTTCCAACTAGATACGACTTCTTAGTGGAGCCGTATCAACAAGTTTCTACTTGGGGAAGTGGGGACGAGCTTTACGTTTCAGAGTCATGGATTTCATCTGAACTAGGAGTGGCGTAAGTGGTCGAGTAGCGCCGGCCCAGCCTTATTATATTGGCCCAAATGGCCTGAAAGTTCCGCTAAGGCGGTCCATTCCTTAGGAGTTCAGTGTTCGGTTGACAAGTAAATCCGACAGGTTCTCCTCTACATGTAGAAAATGGTGGGGTTGCACTACTACGACTGATCATCGTAAGTGGTCTTCCTGGCGCGGCAAACTCCCGTACTGAGTTCATCATCCAATTGGATATTTCTGCAACAATACCCAGAGCACTTCGATAGAAAGGCTACGGTTGGGCGATTGTTGAGTGTTGGCAGGGTCAAGTTTTCAAAATGATATTTGCATCAAATGAAGTATCTCGTAACTTCATTTTATTTTGATGATATTTTAAAGATTTAATCTATTTAAATCTGGTCTTGTAGTCTCATCTATGTGATGAACTTTAGAAACTAATTATAACTTGAACGGTGGTAGTTCAAGTAGTATTTGGAAAAGATATATGTATATTGGAGTATCTTGTAACTTCATCTTTTAAACTTATATCTAGTAAATGATTATCTTATGCATGTCAAAGATTTTCAGAAAAACGTTGAGACAAGGTTAGATATATGAGATCACCTTGCAATGATAGTTTTATACAATTATAAATTGGAACTCTGTGTATATTATGCATGGAAGAGGACTTCCAAGATTTTGAAAAGTATATATGTATATATACTGAATATTTTACGACTTCATCGCATTAAGATATCAAATTTGGTTCATTTCTTTTGACCAAGACTTTCATGAGTACTATGAGAAGGTTCATATACTGTAAATCATTATACATATTATTTTGGTGGGCTTGTTGCTCACCCTTGCTTTCTTCTTTCATCACACAACAACAGATAGAAAAGATGAACAGGACCAAGCTCCCGATTCGCGAGCGGATAGGAAACGTTCCGCAGTTTCCTATAGGCGTTGATGTCGCTGTAGCTGAGGTAGGAACTACCAATAGGCTAGGCTTTCAACTTTCGATGTACCAGATTTATGTATATTTATGAATTGTAATAATGGCAAAGAAAATGTAAATTTATTCAGAAAACCTTTTAAGGTGTATTGGCCGATAATTATGGAATAAAATGACTTGTGATTATTTTTGGATGTTCATCTCTGAGACTATAACTTGTGGTGTGTGTGTTTATTGTGGGGTCACAGTACAGAGTAGTTGATTAATTATTAAGATTGGGTGTTATTAAGGGAAATGGAACTCGTGACAACCCGGATCCCCGACCCCGGATTTGGGGGTGTTACATCTTCCTTCTCTTTTGTGGAGGTTGAGGAATAGACTTTTCCCTTTTTGGCCTAGAGGATGAAGGTCTGATGGTATGTGCTGATGGTTGTTGTTGTTGGGATTGAGCTAATGGTTGGAAGTAAGTTCTGATGGTAGGTTGAGTTGGTTGAGGTTGAGAGGTGGTTGGTTGTGTAGTTGTTGTAGGTGCTGATGGAGGTTGAGTTGGTTGGACATCAGGAAATTTAGTAGTGTATGTGGCTGGGTCAGAGTTTACCAGAAACTGTTTGACAGATGTAGGAATTTGGAGGGGTCTCAAAACAATTTTCTTATTATTAGCAGATAATAAGTCAGTAAATGCTCTCTTAGCAAGTTTATATGGTGAAATCAACTCTCTTGCTTATTGGGGTGTATCAGGGTTACAAAAGCTGTAAATAAGTTGACAGAATCTAGCAAAATATATAGTATTTCTATCTTCTGTCATCCTATCCCCTATGAAACCTAGTACAGCAGTAGCAAAATCAAAATGAGATTGAGTAATCAGAGCATACCCAATTTGCTTACTTAGGATAGGAATCGCATCAAAGTTTGAACACTTGTTTGCAAAGGTTCTTGTGATGCAATCAAAGAAGAAACTCCACTCTCTCCTAATGTGGGGTCTCTTTAGTTGTCCAAGCTTTGCCAAAGTTTTCTCATAGCCCAGATTGGCCATTAGCTGTTGAAGAGCTGGCTCCTCAACTATGGAAAAAATGTAGTTGTCTAGCAGATGAAGTGCTTTTCGAACTGTGGCCAAAGTCACAACAGGGTCATCATCCCCTGTAGTAAAGATAATACTTGGGGACCCATTGGCACCACCATCATCATACACTCCTGACCTCCAAAACTCCAGCACTTGAGTTCCTGAGAATGTGTCTGGTTGGGTCAATGCATAGCCTATTTCACTTCGAGACAAAAAGTCTTTGATGAAGTGAAGTTCTGATGGAACTTCATCCTTAGAGAGAATAGCTGAGTAGTTGTTAGGAACAAACTTAGCTCCATTGAAAACTATGTCTTTTGGTGCCATTTCTATTAAAAATCAAGTGAGAAAAACAGTGTTTGCAAGGTGTTTGACGAAATGCCTGTATGAAAAAGAGCTTCAGAGAATATTAGTAGGTGAGAGAAAATAAGAGAGATAAGAGAATGAGAAAAGTAGGTAAAAGATTGTAAAATCTTTTAACTTTCTTATTTATAGAACCCATGTGAAGTATGGAAGACAGTTTACACCTGGCAATATGTGAACAGTCAATAGTTAAAGCAAGAGTTAGTGGGCACGGGAAATAAGTAAGAATTACTGTGCACATGCAGTTTTTTAAGATAAACACATTTACCACTAACCAAATGATTATGACTGTTTTTATCTCACTTAAATATATTCTGATTAAATATGACTGTTTCAGAATTTACCACAAATAAGTCAAGTAACAAATAATGCCACGTAAGCATCAGAGTTTCCATCATAATTTAATATCAGAACTTGACTATTATCAGATTTTAAAAGTCATCAGAACATGGCTTCTGTACTCAAAAAGTGAATGTTTGTATCTGTGATTCTTCATACAAATACTGACTTCTTTCTTCAGAGTTTAATCATCAGAACTTCCATCAGAACTTGTCCTCAGAATTTATGCATATGACACTTAACTGTTTATCTGAAATAACTTGATCACCATAGTAATTTTCATCATTCATATGGAGTGAGAGTGTGTGCTTTTGCAAAATATCAGATAAAGATTAAATTCTGATATACTTTAGTACATCTTAGAAATAAGGCATAACTAAGAAAAGTGCTTAAAATCTGTCATTAATAATGAAGTCTACTATAGGATAAATTGGTGCATGAGTCCACCTCAACTGTTTGTGCTCATTTTATGCATCTTTTAGAATTCTTTTTCACAGTGGCTTCTCAATGTAAATGAGTCACAATTGCTATCAGAATTTATGCTATTATCAAAGTATTTCTCCAGTAATCAGAGAATGTGAAAAGTCACCAAGAAAATTTATTTGTTTTTCTAATGCATATAACTTAATACCAGCAATGCACTTGGGTCTTCCCTTCCACATATTTACTCTAGATCTCAAAGGAGTACCTGACTTCAATTTTCTTTTCTTTTTTTTTGATAAGTGAGGCTTATCAAGCATGTGGTTCATCCTTAAGATTTACTGACATCAGAATTTGACAGATAAGAAGCACTATTCTAGTTTGTGACTTAGTAATAAGATACACAAAGTAAATTTGACTAAGCTCAAAATCAGAATTTGCTTGCGTTAATGAGTTTCCACATAAACAACTAATTCAAACATGGGATTTCTAGTATGTTAAAGACTACTAGGTCAGCATCTAGCACAGTTATCCTCATTGGATTGAATAGTCACAGAACATTCAAAACACTATCAGAGTATATAGATCAACATCAGATAACAATCAGCATTTAATGTATTACTATTTAAGCACGGATTACATGAAGATAAGACAATCTGTAAACACTGATCATAAAGTCTGATGTATGAGAACAAAAACTAAGCAGATTTAGAGAAAGAACCTGAAACCATTCCAAGTTCATTTACCAGTCTTGTAAAAGTAACTTCACATAGTAGTTTGGTGAAGATATCTTCTAGTTGTTGATCTGTTGGAACAAAATGCAATTCCACTGTACCTTCCATCACATGTTCCCTTATGAAAGGGTACCTAATGCTGATGTGCTTTGTCATTAAGTGTTGACCTGGATTACCTGTCATAGCAGCACTTTGATTATCACAGTAAATAGGTATTTTAGAAAATTCTAACCCATAGTCTAGTAACTGATTCTTCATCCAAAGAATCTGTGCACAACAACTTCCTGCAGCAATATATTCTGCCTCTGCAGTTGATATGGAAATTGATTTTTGTTTCTTGCTAAACAAAGAAACCAATCTGCCTCCAAGAAATTGGTAGTTTCCACTAGTGCTTTTTCTGTCTATTTTGCATCCTGCAAAATTTGCATCTGAGTAACCTATTAGCTTAAAGTCTGATTCTCTAGGATACCACAATCCCAGATCAGCTGTACCCTTGAGGTACTTGAAAATTCTTTTCACAGCTATTAAATGAGGTTCTCTTGGATCAGCCTGAAATCTTGCACAGAGACAGGTAGCATACATGATATCAGGTCTACGAGCAGTTAAATAGAGTAAAGAGCCAATCATACCTCTGTAGTTAGTAATATCTACTGATGAAGCAGTATCTTTATCTAACTTGGTTGCACTGGCCATGGGAGTGGATGCAGTTGAACAGTCTTGCATTCCAAATTTCTTCAGTAAATTTCTAGTGTACTTGGATTGATTGATAAAAGTACCTTCTTCATTTTGCTTGACTTGAATTCCCAGAAAATAGCTAAGTTCTCCCATCATACTTATTTGATATCTTGACTGCATTAGATTTGCAAATCTTTCCCAGAGTTTAGCATTTGTAGAACCAAATATGATATCATCAACATATATCTGTACCAAAAGTAAGTCCTTTCCATGGTTGAGGTAGAACAGAGTTTTATCAATTGTACCTCTGTGAAATCCACTTTCCAGAAGAAATTGAGTTAATGTCTAATACCATGCTCTTGGAGCTTGCTTAAGGCCATAAAGTTCTTTGTCTAATCTGTAGACATGATTTGGAATTTTTGGATCTTCAAATCCTGGAGGTTATTCAACATATACCTCTTCTTCCAATTCTCCATTGAGAAAAGCACTTTTCACATCCATTTGAAAGACTTTAAACTTTTTGTGAGCAGCATAAGCCAAAAAGATTTTATGGCTTCCAATCTAGCAACTGGTGCAAATGTTTCATCATAATCAATACCCTCCTGTTGGGAGTAACCCTTAGCAACCAGCCTTGCTTTGTTCCTTGTAATTATGCCATCACTGTCAGTTTTGTTTCTGAACACCCATTTTGTGTCAACAATAGAGCTGTTCTTTGGTCTTGGCACTAGGGTCCAAACTTTATTTCTTTCAAATTCATTCAACTCTTCCTGCATTGCTTGCACGCAATCAACATCTTAAAGAGCTTCTTCCACTTTCTTTGGTTCAATCTGAGATAGAAAAGAGTGATAGAGACATTCATTTGATGTTGCAGTTCTAGTTATGACACCTGCTACAGGATCTCCAATTATTAAGTCAGGTGTATGTGATTTGGCCCACTTCCTTGCAGATGGAAGTTGATTTCTAGAACAGGATCCTCCCCCATGATCCATGGTGTCTCCATCAGAATTTTCTGATGCTCCCCCTATTGTTATGCTCTCCGAGACTTCAGAATTTGAGTTAGTTTCTTCAGGATTTGAAGATGGCTCATCAGAACTTGATGAATCAGAACTTGAAGAGACAGTGACAGGTTTTGATGCTTCTTGAGAGTCTTGAGTTGTGGTAGGATCTTTAGCTTGCTCCCCCTGGACAGGTGCATTTTCCTTTGGAGTTGTTACCACAGTTTCAATGACATCAGAACTTAACCCGTCAGAACTTACAGGATCAGAGTTTAAGTCATCAGAATTTACAGTATTAGAGTTTAAATCTTCATTTTCAAATCTCAGCTGATCATGATCATTGAAATCTTCAAGTCCAGTAATCTTCTTATCATCAAAAGATACATTGATAGATTCTATGACAACCCTTGTTCTTAAATTGTAGACTCTGAAGGCTTTTGTGGAAAGTGGATATCCAACTAAAATTCCTTCATCAGCTTTTAGATCAAATTTTGACAACTATTCAGGATAGTCTTAAGAACAAAACACTTACAACCAAATACATGAAAGTATTTCAGATTTGGCTTCTTTTTCTTCACCATCTCATATGGTGTTTTTCCATGCTTGTTTATTAGTGTAACATTCTGTGTAAAACAAGCAGTCTGCACAGCTTCATCCCAAAAGTAGGTTGGTAGTTTTGCTTCATCAAGCATAGTTCGTGCAGCTTCAATGAGAGTCCTGTTCTTTCTTTCTACAACTCCATTTTGTTGTGGAGTTCCAGGTGCAGAAAATTCCTATTTGATTCCATGCTCTTTGCAGAACTCTTCCATGATTGAATTCTTGAACTCAGTGCCATTATCACTTCTTATAATTTTAACAGAATCTTTGACCAACTTATCCAGCTGTCTGACATGATCAGTTAGAGTAGATGCAGTTTCATTCTTCTTGTGCAAAAAATACACCCAAGTGTACCTTGTGAACTCATCCACTATAACCATAGCATATTTATTCTTTGCAATAGACATGACATTGACTGGACCAAATAGATCAACATGCAGTAGGTGATAAGGCTCATGAATTGAGGATTCAGTTTTGTTCTTGAATGAAGATTTTCTTTGTTTTGGCTTTTGACATGAATCACAAAGGCCATCAGGAGCAAATACTGATTTTGGAAGTCCTCTTACAAGATCTTTCCTTAATAGCTCATTTATGTTGTTAAAATTCAAATAAGAGAGTCTTTTGTGCCAATTCCAGCATTCTTCAATTGATTCCCTACTCAACAGACAGATTGCAGAACCATCAGAACTTGTTGAAAGTTTGGCTTCATAAATGTTACCATGCCTGTAACCTTTCAGAACTACTTTTCCTGTAGAATTGCTTACAACTTAACAGTGTTCTTCAAAGAAATCCACATGATAACCTCTGTCACAAATTTGACTCATACTTAGCAAATTGTGTTTAAGTCTTGAGACAAGAGCTACTGTCTCAATGATGACATTCCCAAGATTGATATTGCCATATCCCAGAGTTTTTCCCATGTTGCCATCTCCATAAAAAACTCCTGGGCCAACTTTCTCCACAAAGTCTGATAGCAGCGCTTTATTTCCATTCATATGTCCTGAACATCCACTGTCCAAAACTAGGATGTTTTTCCTATTGCCTTGCAATCACAAAGACCACTATTGGTTAGTTTTAAGGACCCAGACTTGCTTGGATCCTTTGGCCTTTTTAAGTTTGTTAGCATTTGCAGCGGATTTCATTTCAGAGTTTATGCTAACATGTTGTTTGTCAGAATTTATATCAGACTTTGCATCAGACTTTACACTAGATGGAATAATACTAACTTTCTTCAAAGAAGGTTTTATTTGATAATAATCATAGTACAAACTATAATATTCCTTACAAGTATAAATGGAATGCCATAAACTACCACAATGAAAATAAGGATTTTATGGCTTAAACCTAACAGACTGACTCTTAACTCCTGATTTAGGAGATAAAGAGTTTATATCTTTATTTTTCCTGCAAAAAGAAGCAAGATGGTTAAAGGTTCCACAGTTGTAACATTTCTTTCTAGGAGCATTAGGAACAGGCATATAATTATTGCTTTTATTCACACCTTCCTTTCCATTCCTATTTTTCCTTGCTTCCTTTACCTTGTTTACATTTCTAACCTCTTTCAGTTTATGTTTAAGCTGCTTCTTAGTCATTAAGCCTATGTTTACTTCAGCTGGTTTATCCTGTTTTAATTTGTCAGAAGTTGATTTTTCTTTGACTTCTATCCGAGATTCTTTCATCTTTTCAGAATCAGAATTTACAGTTTTTGCTACAAAATTAACAGGATTTACCTTTGGCTTAGCAGTCTGTTTAACAACAATTGGCTCAATTTATTCAGTTCCTTTTTCATCTCCATAACCTAAGCCCTCTTTCTAGTTTCCACTACTTAATAAATTCTAAGTTGATCTTCCTGAGTTGGTCCAAGTTCTGATAATCTCTCTTTCCTTTTCTAAGTCAGCTTTTAGAGATTCATTCAATTTTAACACTTCATCTCAACATACAAAGCATCATCTTTTTCTTTCTTAGTTTGATAAATAAAAACTAACTCTTGTTCTAAATAATCATTTCTCTTTTTATAAGCAAGCTTTTCAGATGTAAATCTTTCACATGTTAAAGTCTGATCTCTATAACTAATGAACATGGTTTTAAGATATAATCTCAACTCAGTAATATCATCAGTATGAAAGGCATAAGTTGTTTGAGGTACCTTCAATTCAGCAGTTTCAGGATTGCTGTCAGCATTTGCCATCAGGGCATAGTTCACCTCATGTTCAGAATCTGAAGTGTCTGTTCAACTTTTCTTCTTTGTGACAAGTGCCTTGCCTTTGTCACTTTTTCCTTTCTTGCAGTCAGGAGATATGTGGCCTCTTTCACCACAGTTGTAGCATTTGAAATTTGAGTTATCTCCTCTGTCAGAGTTTCCTCCTTTTCCTTCAGACTTTCTGAAACCTTTCTTATCAGAACTTCCACTTTTCCTGGAAAACTTCTTGCCTTTTCTAAATTTCATGTAGGCTATCTTTGTGATACCCTTTACCATAAGGGCACACAATTTCATCATCTCTTCATCAGCATCTATTTCAAGTAAACTTTCAGTTTCTGAATCATCATCATCAGAATATGATGACTCTGAATCAGATTTTATGATGAGAGCCTTTCCTTTGCCCCTCTTTGAGGCAACAACTTTAGGAGATTTCTCCTCAGTTTTAAGAGCAACTGTCCTTGACTTCCTTCCATACCCCTTGCTCCTTTGATCCATCTCAAGTTCATAAGTCTTGAGCATACCATAAATTTCATTAAGAGTAGTTTCAGTAAGGTCATAGTTGTCTCTTATGGTAGTAGACTTCAAATCCCAATTTTCAGGAAGAGCTAAACGGAATTTCAGATTTGAATCTTCAAGATCATATTCCTTGTCCACTAGTGACAGATCATTCAAGAGTTTGACAAACCTGTCATATAAGTCAGTTAATGACTCATCAGCTTTTGAGTCAAAGTGCTCATACTCTTGAGTGAGTATTGTCCTCCTATTCTTCTTTATTGCTTCAATTCCCTGGCATCTTGTCTCCAAAGCATCCCATATCTCCTTTGCAGTTTTGTAATTAATTACCCTATTTGACATGGCATTATCAATGGCACTATGCAGCAAATGCCTTACCCTTGCATCCTTGGCAATAGATGAGATGTCTTCAGCTGTGTACTCACCTTTCTCCTTTGGTATGGTCTTTGCTGGTTGATCAGCAACTACAACAGAGAGCTTGGTAGGCTTATGTGGTCCTTCATTAATTCTGTCAAGGTATTCTGGATCTGTAGCTTCCAGAAACATAGCCATCTTCACTTTCCATATGGGATACTCAGAAGGTCTCAGAATGGGAACCCTAATAGTCTCATATTGACTGTGGGTTTGTGTCTTTTGAGTTTCTTCAAATTTGGTGGGCTTGGTTGGAGTTTGTGCTTCTTCAGACATGATTGTTTGGATCTTTACTGTATGTGTGTTAACAGATAAGCTCTGATACCACTTGTTAGGTCACACAACACTGTAGAAGGGGGTTGAATACAATGTTTATACAATCAAATCGATTTAACACAAGTATGCAACAAATATCAAGTATATTGAATAAACTCTGTTAGAATATGAACTATTGTTCTCTCTCAGTGATGAACAAATATCATTAAGAGCTGCTAGATTACAATGTATAATCTTCTCGATAATGATAACACATCTAGTATAAACCCTAAGTTTGTGTTTATATAATACACAGTTACAAGATAACTTCTAATTGATATGGAATACAATTCTGCCTCCTAAAATATATCATTCAGATATCTTCTACAAGTCTTCCAGTCTTCTAACTCTTTCCATGCATATCTTCTTTTATTTTAGTCTCGATCTTTTACTGTAAATCAGCTTCCTTCCTTATCTGTAAGTCTTTCCGCACTTAAGTTCTGATATGACCTTAAGTTCTGATATTAAGTTCTGACTTCCAGTAAGTCCTGATATATCCTGTTTGTTAAGATATGAAAACTAAACATGAATCATATTAGACATGAAATCTCAAATATATCTAACACATTTCACCATCAACTCTATTGAACAATATATTCATGGACTTCTTGTCTTTCCTGACTTGCTCAATATCAGGATCTGACCATTCATGCCTAAGCTTGGGAACAGATGGCTCATTTCCTGTTGCAGCTCTTATTGGTACATGAGGACCTCTCTCTATGCAATCCACATAGGCCTAATCTTAGGAAAGAAGATGTAGGTGCATTTTCACCTTCCAGTGGTGATAATTATCTTTGTCCAGAAATGGAATTTTGACTCCAACATCCTTCTTGTTCATCTTGTTGTTTGTTATGATCTTTACACTCTTTGTACTTCAAGAGCTTGCTCTGATACCAATTGTTATTCCCTAACAATACAATATGAATTACATAAGGGAGGTTGAATGTAATTCTGGCTACTTTTTCAAGATTTTAAAATAGTTCTTACTTGATAATATATAAGTGTTTGATTTGCAGAGTGCGGAATGAATGATTTATATGAATCAAAACACAATAATAAAAACACAAGCTTTTAAAACTTTCTGGTGGATTTGAAAGTATCTACCAGATATATAATATATATATATATATCGAATGAGAACCCTGTGAAGCTTGAATAGCTCACAGCTGCTTACAAGTAGAACAACTAAACTTACAGAAAAATGCTATAGAATACAGCTTGAAAATGTTTCTCTGAAAATGTGTGTGCTTAGTTAATTGTTCTACTAGCTACACTTCGTTTATATATCACCAAGTTTACATGACAATAAGACAAGATAATAAAACAAAACATATCTAGTCTAACTCCATGCTACTTCACTACTCTATTCCAGCATCTTTGAATGTCTTCACATTTTCATGGAAATGGTAATGCTTCTTTGTTCTCAAATTCCTGCTTAACAGGCTGCCACATTCCTTTTGTAAACACCCAACGCATGTGACTGTGTTATCACTGTCAACAAATATTTGAATTTAATCATCCATCGGGTACATATTTGTCATCCGTCGAGTAGTTTTGTTCATCATCCGTCGGGTGGCTTTGTTGATCATCCACCGGGTAGTTATTTGTCACTTGACTCCATTTCATTTATACAGAATTACAAGACATCTCATATTTACAATTAATCAACCTATTCTGCATATGCACTAGTAGTCAACATGACTCATATGCTCCTATAGATTCTACACAAAGTTGTTTGCAGAAATGTGCTACAATACTTATTTGTTACATAAGCTACTCACTCGGTGCATGTCAAATCATCATCCGTTGGGAATATATTGAATCATCCGTCTGGACTATATTTGATCATCCGGAAAGTGCTACAAAATTTACTAAGTTAAATCTACTAAGGTGTTTTGTTTAATTTATCATCAAGTTCACAACATATTCCTAACACCGTGATTAAGATTAGCTGCAGAGAGAGAGTGTTTACTTTGGAGAAGAAGAGAGTTAGAGAAATTTCTTTGAGAATGATAAAAGAAAAGAGTAGAAATGAAATTAGCTTTTATACTATCTCAGAAATAAACTGTCAAAAATTAAAAAGTAAAATAAAGTAACCAATCAAATTAGCCCAAAATAGCCATTTAAAATAAAGAAAACGGTCAAAATTCTAAGATTATCCGTTGAAATATACATACAGGCTGTAAGTAAATTCGACAGATAATGCTCAAAATGAATGGCTAAGATTGAGTGTAATTCGACGGATAATGGTAAAAGTACCCAGAGTAATAATTGATACTTCGACGGATGATATAATTCAATGGATATTCATTTTCAATGGATAATGAACATCCGTCGAGATACAAATTCTGACTTAGTCAAAATTTTATCTTAGAGAGGAAATATCAACTATTACTCTGGCTGCATTTTAATTTTCTTAGACATCAAGATAGATTAAGAGTAATTAAACATACCTAGCTCACTTACAAACCTAGTGAAGGTGGATTCATCAAGTGGCTTGGTAAAGATATCTGCAAGTTATTTTTCACTTGGAATAAAATGAAGTTACACAATAACATTCATAACATGCTCTCTAATGAAATGGTACTTGATGTCTATGTGCTTGGTCCTTGAATGTTGTAGTGGATTCTCAGTGATGGAAATTGCACTTGTGTTATCATAGAAAATAGGGATCTTATTCACCTGTAGACCATAGTCTAAAAGTTGATTTTTCATCCATAAAATATGTGCACAGGAACTACCAGCATCAATATATTCAGCTTCAGCTGTAGAGTAGAAACTGAATTTTGCTTTTTACTGAACCATGATACTAACTTGTTTCCTAGAAATTGACAGGTTCATGTTGTACTTTTTCTATCAATTTTACAACCTGCATAATCTGCATCTGAATAACCAGTCAAGAAATTTTACAAGAAGCTGTCCCATCTAAACTTCAAGAAATTATGCATAACCTGCATAATTTTACAAGAAGCTGTCACATCTAAACTTAAAGACCATGAATGAGCTAGTCAAGAAAGAATTAGTTAGAGGTATTCCTCAAGCGAATTTTTCAAAGGATAGATTGGGTGATGCCTGCCAAAAAGGAAAGCAGATTAAAGCATCATCCAAAAAGAAGCTTGATTCAACAGTTGAAGAACCTTTGCAACTATTACACATGGATTTGTTTGGACCAGTCAATGTGTTGTCCATCTCAAGGAAAAGATATTGCCTAGTAATTGTAGATGATTTCTCAAAGTTCTCTTGGACATATTATCTAAAATCTAAAGATGAAGCTAGTGAAATCATCATCAATCATATAAGGCAAGTCAACAATCATCCTGATTTCAAAGTAAGAAGAATCAGGAGTGGCAATGGAACTGAGTTCAAGAATTCTGTGATGAGATTATTTTATGAAGAGAATGGGATTATGCATGAGTTTTCTGCAGCTAGAACCCCACAACAAAATGGAGTGGTGGAAAGGAAAAACAGATCTCTTATTGAAGCTGCAAGGACAATGCTAGAAGAATTAAAGTTACCAACATATTTTTGGGCTGAAGCTGTAAATACTGCATACTACACTCAGAATATTTCTTTGGTCAATCAAGGAAAATGCATGACACCCTACCAATTGTTCAAGAATAGGAAGCCAACTCTAAATTTTCTTCATGTCTTTGGATGCAAATGTTACATTTTAAGGAATCTTACTGAACAATATCGAAAGTTTGATGCTAAAGCAGATGAAGAAATTTTTGTTGGATATGTTGTTGGAAAGGCATATAGAGTCTACAATCTAAGAATAAATATTGCTATGGAATCTGTACATGTTGTGATTGATGATAAGAAGATTGAAGGACTAAAAGATGAAGGTTTCTATTATAGCCTCAAATTTGACAATGTTGAGATAATCTGTGATGACCGTGATGATGATAGTGATCAAGAAATAGTGGCCAAGGATAATGCAGAAAAGTCTATCTTTAATGATGCATAAAATTCAGCATCAGTCGAGGTACAAAATGCACCATCCGTCAGAGGACAATCAGCTTCATCCGTTGGGATACAAATGGCATCATCCGTCGGAACAATCAGAGAAGCTGAGAGTCAAAATAGATCACTTACATAAAGAACTCCTTCTTCAAATCAAAGATCCATAAACTCAGGGGGAGTTTATTCTAATCAAAACTCAGTAAAACATCAAGACAACAATGAGGCCTCTTCATCCAAAGCTAATCTACCTCAACAGAGAAAATGGAATAGAGATCACCTATTTGAACTGATCATTGGTGATGTGGTTTCAAGAGTGCAAACAAGGAAAGCAACTCAAGAGGAATGTCTATATAACAACTTTCTTTCTCAGGAAGAGCCTAAAGAGGTAGAAGAAGCTCTGTTGTATCCCGATTGGGTTTTAGCTATGCAAGAGGAGCTAAACCAATTTGAAAAGAACAAGGTATGGAAGATGGTACCCAAGCCTAAAGGAAAGAATCCAATTGACACCAAATGGGTATCCAGAAACAAGATGGATGAAAATGACATATTTTTCAAGAACAAAGCTAGATTGGTTGCTAAGGGCTATTGTCAACAAGAAGGAATAGATTTTGATGAGACTTTTGCTCCTATTGCAAGACTTGAAGCCATCAGAATTTTCTTAGCCTATGCAGCCCATGCCAATTTCAAAGTCTATCAAATGGATGTCAAAAGTGCCTTTATGAATGGAGATTTGGAAGAGGAAGTCTATGTTAGTCAGCCTCCTGGTTTTGAAGATCCAAATTTTCCAGAATATGTCTACTATCTTTTGAAAGCACTTTATGGATTGAAGCAAGTACCTAAAGCCTGGTATGATACTTTGTCAAAGTTTCTATTAGAAAATCACTTCACAAGAGGTACTGTTGACAAAACTTTATTCTTTAGAAATGTTAATGGCTCTAGCATACTTGTTCAAATTTATTTAGATAATATTATATTTGGCTCTACAGATGAAAAACTTTGCAAAAAGTTTTCCAAATTGATGCGAAGTAAGTATTAAATGAGGATGATGGCAGAACTAACTTACTTTCTTGGTTTACAAGTTAAGCAAGTTAGTGATGGAATATTCATTAGTCAAACCAAATATATTTATGATCTTTTAAAGAAGTTTGATTTAGTGGATTGCACATCTGCAAAAACTCCCATGGCCACTACAACTAAACTTGAATTACACTACTGAAAAGTCTGTGGATATTTCAAGCTATAGAGGCATGGTTGGCTCACTTTTGTACTTAACAGCTAGGAGGCTATATATAATGTTTGATACTTGTCTCTGTGCTAGATTTCAGACTGATCCTAGAGAATCTCATTTAATAGCTATTAAGAGAATTTTTACATATCTCAAGAGAACCCCAAAACTTGGCATTTGGTACCCTAGAGATTCTGGTTTTGATCTAACTGGTTATTCAAATGCAGATTATGCAGGTTGCAAAATTGATAGAAAAAGCTCTACAGGAACATGTCATCCTAGTTCAGTAGTAAAAAGCAAAATTCAGTCTCTTCTTCTATAGCTGAGGCTGAATATATTGATGCTGGCAGTTGCTGTGCACAGATTCTATGGATGAAAAACCAATTGATGGACTATGGTTTGTAAGTGGACAAAATACCTATTTTCTGTAATAACACAAGTGCTATTGCCATTACTGAAAATCCAGTACAGTATTCAAGAACAAAGCACATAGACATCAAGTACCACTTCATTAGGGAACATATAATGAATGGTACTGTGGAACTTCATTTTGTTCCAAGTGAGAAGCAACTTGCAGATATCTTTACCAAGCCACTTGATGAATCCACCTTCACTAGGTTGGTAAGTGAGTTAGGTATGCTTAATTTTTCTTAAATCTTTTGTGATAATGTTTACAAGTTGAAATGCAGCAAGAAACTTAATTGATTTTCTATTTTGGATGTAAATTTGGCTAATTCAAAATCTACATCTCGATGGATGCTCATTATCCATCAAGTTTGATCATCCGTCGAAATAGAATAGCTTAGTAAAAATCAATTACTTTTCTGGATTATTTTAAACCCGATAGATAATTGTTTTATTCTCATCCGTCGAATTGTCTACATCTTAGCCGTTCAAATTCTGAACATTATCCATCAGATTTACTTACAGTCTGTAAGTATATCAAGACGGATAATTGATAAAATTTTGACAGTTTATAATACTTTTAAATGGCTATTTTGGGCAATTTTCATCGGGTCTTTAATTTTTACCTTTTAACTTTTATTCCATTTTATCTGAGAATACATAAAATCCTTACTTCAAGTTTATTTTAGCTTTTATCTATCTCTATTGCAATTAACTGCTCTCTTCTTCTTCAAAGAAAAACCCTCTTTCTTTCTGCAAATTTCCTTGCTTTAACAATGGCACCAGTAGTCAAGATCATGTCTCAGTCAGTATTCATTTATGAGAAGAACAATTTCATGGGTCTTGTGAACAAAGAGATTCCAGCCTCTAAAGATTATCACAAAATGATGGATTTTGTGAAGGGATACAAGCTTAGCTATGCCATGCTGGAATCACCCACAATCTACTGTAAAGTTGTGGAGGAGATATGGACCATTGCTGTGTATCAGGCAACTGACAAAACTATAACTCTCTCCATTAAAGGTAAGGAATTTTGCATTAACAGTGATACTATCCAAGCATGCTTTAAAATTTCTGAAAACACTACTACTAAACCACACACAGATGTTGATTTAGTTAACTTGCTTAATTCAATTGGCTATGCACTTGCTACCACTAAGTTAAGTGAAATTAGGAGGTTAGGTCTTAGGAAAGAGTGGATCTTTCCGTGTGATGTAGTTACCAAGGTGTTTTCTGGTAAAATAAGCAACTTTGATTCTATCAATACTACTATGTTTAACATGCTCTACATGCTTCTTACAGATAATTACTATAATTTTAGTGATGCTATCATGTTTGAGTTACGCTATAAGTTAGGGGAGATTAAAAAAAGATCTAGGCATGTTTATTATGCTAAATTCTTTATGATTATTGCTACCCATATTTGTGAGGATCTTGTGATTGAGAACCCAACCAACAAACTGGATTGTTGGGTTCAAGAAAGAAGAATTATTGCAGATTTAAACAGAGCTGATCACCACAAGGAGGTGCCCCTTGTTTATTTTCCTATCATGGAGGGACATCATATAAGTGAGGTAAACATTTATGTCCCTACTCCTTCTACCTCTCAAGTTTCTTTGCCATTGACTGTGGCTATGGAATCTGTGTCAATGACCCAGCAGATGCCTACCCAAGCCAAAAAATCCAAACCTTCAAAATCCAAATCAAAGAAACCACACTCTGGTGTCTCCCAAAAGATACCAGTTTCAAAATCTACCAAGAACAAAGAGGGGAGTGTGAAAGGGGGAGAGATTGGTGAGGGGCAGGGTGAACATCAAAGAAGCCCTAAGAATAAGGATGGTGAGGTGAGTGTACCTAAACCTAGTCACATCATAGTTTCCCAACAAACTGTGATGCTTAATAAGGAAATCAACATATATCTAGTTTCATCCTCTCAAAAGGATGCTACTATTGAAACAAGCTCCCAACCAGGAGCACAGGTAAAAAGGGTTAGGGACACAGACTCACCCCTGAATTATACAAGAAAGAAGAAGTCTAGAACACTTGGGGATGCACAGGGATAACACACAGTGCAAACTGCAGCTAAAGACTCAGTCATTCCACCTTCTCAAACTCAGTTTGGTGTGGCTCCAATAAATGTGGAGTCACAGCCAAATTTTTTAAAAATAGAAGCACCAAACACACCAAGCTCACCCATATATTCACTGGATGTAGATATGATTCATACATCAATTCCTGATTCTCCATCTTTAACTCTCATAGAGGAGCCAAAAATCCAAGCAAGTGAGGATCATATTTTAGACGATTTGTTGGCTCGCCATTTCTTTCTGAGTCTACTGAAATAACTTTGCAAAATCTCAAATCAATCACCACAGATTCAACAGTAGTCTCTACTCCAAACCCTATCACTTCTTCTATCTCGACGGATATTGTTCATCCATCGTCTAGTGATTGTATCCCGATGGATGTACCTAACAGCAGTCATCCATCAGTTATCTTAACTTCTACCCCGATGGATATTCCTCATCCATCGGTACTCACTACACAAGCTGAATTTTCAACAATTTTTACAAGTGTAGATGAGCTAGTAGTTGTACAATCACTCCTAGGATTGAGGGAAGGGAGTGAACAGAGTGAGAGGCTGAGTTGCTCTCAGGCAAAAAGAGAGTAAAAAAAAGAAAATATGCAGACTATTTCTTCCAGCCTGGAAAAAGTGAATGAGGGGAGTTCCACCTTAGTAGGTGAAGGTGAGGGTGTGAGGGTGGTGAGCCAAGGGGAACCCTTGATGCAAGAATATAGAGAAATTGAGAGAAAAGTAGGTACATGAGATATAAGGATGGAAACCATTGCTAGTGAGTCAATGAATGTCAATGATGCAAAAAAGGAGAGACTATTTCAGCAAGAATATCAAGCTGTAATAGATTCTACCTCTTTGGATGTTGAGTCATTTACTCAGCCAGTTCCATCTTATCAAACTCTAGCTAGACAGGGCAACGAGGATGCTGAGAAAATGTTGAACCTGATGCATACTACTGCTTCAATGTAAAGGGCAAAGGATTTTATAACTGTTATGCCTTCCACAACTTGTAGTGACTGTGAATTGGCTGAAGAATCATTTGGGGATGATGGTGAAGATGATGAGGATGATAGCATGAGCATAGGGGAGATGCAGACACTCTATCATCGATGCGGAACAAGGAATGCTTATATTCACATCTCCAATCCACCTTATTCAAGCTTATTCATGACACCCAAACAACTATTCAAGCATCCACAAGTGCCAGCACCAAAAGGTTACTCAAAGCTCACATGGAATCTCTACCGTTGCATAAGATTCAAGCTCTCCAAAAAGTCAGAATTTGGATGCGATCAAGCAAGAAATTTCTGAGGTGAAACAAGTCTTTTTAACAAGGTTGGATGCTAGGCTTCTAGGAACCACAATGACTGATATAGCTCAAAAGCTAAGGAAGAAAGATGATTTAAACAGGAAGGTTGAGGCCATGAACTCTAGACTGTCAAATGTAGAGAAGTCAGTGGCCAATATACTTGAAAATCAGGAAGCTCAAACTAGTCTGCTCCAACATTTGGTGGCTGCACAACTCCCTGCCTCTACTCAACTTGATGCTAACAAAAAGGGGGAGAAAGATTTTATCATCCCAGTTAGTCAGGGGGAGTCAACAAGTGAGGGGGAGAGAGTGCTCAACATACAAGTCATTAAAGTGATTGTGCCAGCAATTGCTCTCACTAAGACACCAACTATGGATATCATTGATCTAATCAATCTAGCAGCATCAAAGCTAAAATCAAATGACAAACTGAGAAAGATTGATATAACAACAGTTGTGAAAGAGATTGATGATAAATGGAAGCATATTGATGAATAAATCCAGAAAAAGTTTGGTCCAATTGAGAAGAAAGACAAGGTCTTTTCTCACTTTTCTCAATTGAGAAAAATTTCTGCAAATGAAATGAGCCTAGGGAATTTAGAATTAGGTCAACTCTCATCAATCAAATTTCCAAAGGCCAGTGTGATTTTTAAACCTAAGAGAAACTATTCAAAGAATTCAGAAATAAATCCACTGGACCTATTCTATGAGACTTCAAGGCCAGATGAAAAGAAGCTATTGGCGAGGTCCATTGCATTCTTCAAGGATCCAACTGACTTTGTACTAAAGAAAAGAATAGCTAAGATCTACAAGAATGGGAAAGAAATTTGTGTTGTGGCTGGACACCCTCAGTTTGCAGAAGCTAAGAAGGAAGAAAAAGAGAGAATCAAACAAGAAAAGAAGCAAGCTACTTTAGAAGCTAAGAAGCTCAAACAAAAGAAAAAGCAAGTTGCTATAGTAGCCAAGCTTCGAGCTGTGAAAACTGTAACTGAGATTTCTGAGAAGCAACCCGTGATAGCTGAAGCTCAGGATCGGAAAATGCACAAGGAAACTCAACAGACAAAGAAGCCTAGATACAAAGTCAAGGCCAAAAGAAGATTGAACTTCAATGATGAAGAGATAGAAGATTACATTCCCAACCAGTCTACATCTACAACTCAAACATCCAAGCCCTCAGTGGTGCAGGATGAATTTAAGATGGATCCTATAAGGAATTTTCATGGTAAGCCAATAGTTCCCAAAGATGAGCCAGTAGACTGGGATAGCATGCCTCTTCCTGAGCTCAATTTACCAATCTTCAACAAGTTAAAGAAGACAAAGACAAGAGCAATCAAGAAGGTCAAGCCTATGAGACTCAAAACCAAAACCTCAATCAAAACTCAACCAACTGTCAATAAGGGAGATCTTCTACGTATCAGTGACATCAAGGAATTTTCATATATAAATCTCTACATGGATGAGCTAGAAGAAATAAGAGCAATTGATGCTCACAGAAATCTCCCTGAAAGACTGGTGTTCAAATACAAGGGTGGGAAATAGATCATATGGCCCCTTCACAGGATTCTTCAAGAAAGCTGTTCTATTTTGATAAAGATCTTCTCATCTTTCAAGAAAATTTTTGGATTTAATATGACTGCCAAGAAAATGGTTCTAAAGAAGATATAAGAACTAAGGAGCAGAAAAGCCTCAGATGCACTTCCAAGGACTCTATCAATTCCCTTCACAGGAAATACAGTGCACATGAGGCCTTACTAGTTGATGGAATTCATGGATAAAAAAGGTGTTAGGAGATTCTTCAGACTAGATGACCAATTGAGCATCTCAAGCAATGAGACTCTATTGGAAATGCAAGAAAAGCTGGATCCATCAAATGCTGAAGAATTTGAATTTCACAGACAACTCCAAAATCAAATACAAGAAAACAACAGGAAGCTTAGGAAGAAATCAAGACAATCAAGGAAATAGATCACATTGCTTATACTAGAGGAGCACCTTGAAAATGATTGTGAGAACTCTTTTTACACTTTACTTTATTCAATTTTCAAATAAACGGTAGCACTTACTAGTTTTATCTATCATAATTCAATCTGTACCTTTAGGGTGTTTTGTTATCATCAAGTTTCTCTTAATTTATGGCTACAATTCCAGTAGACATAAATTGGGGGAGATTGCTAGAAATATGTTGTGAACTTGATAATAAGTTGAACAAAACACCTTGATAGATTTAACTTAGTGTTCATGTAGCTCTCGACGGATGTTCTACAATAGTCCCGACGGATGAACTTTGTAATCCCGATGGATGGCCATTGAACATCCATCGAGAGTGTAGCTTATGTAATAATAAGTCTTGTAGCACATGTCTGCAAACAATAATGTATTAGTTGAGTAGATGCTATAGGATTCTTTGATTCATGTTGACTACTAGATTGATATGCAGAATGTATTGGCTAAGTGTAAATATAAGATGTCTTGAAATTCTATATAAGTGAAATAGAGTCAAGTGACAAAAAGGCTCCCGATGGATGATCTACAAAGGCTCCTGACAGATAATCAACAAGGAATCTGAAGGATGACCAACATAGTCCTGACGGATGATCATATTCAAAAGAGTAGTTGACAGTGACAACTCAGTCACATGCGGCGGGTGTTTGCAAATGGAATGTGGCAGCCTAATTGCAGGATTTAGAGAACAAAGAAGCATTACCATTTTCATGTAATTGTGAAGATATTCAAAGATGTTGGATAGTGTAATGAAGTAGTATGAACTTAGACTAGAAACAACTTTTGTTTTACTTGTTTGTCTTTGTATCATATAACTTGGTAGTATATAAACCAAGTGTAGAAATTAGAACAAATAACGAAGTTAGTAAGCAATATTTTTAGAGAGCCAGAAAAGGCTGAATCTGTTAAGCATCTCTTTGTAATTCTGCAAGTTCACTTGTAAGCAGCTGTATGCTACTCAAGCATCACAAAATTCTCATCTTAATATATATCTCTGGTGGATAAGTTCAAATCCACCAGAAAGTTTTAAAGCCTTGTGTTTTATTTCTTTGTGTTTGATTTTCATATCTTTATCATTCCGCAACATAGAAAAATCTACACAGTTATATTATTAAGTAAGAACAGTCTTAAAATCTGAAAAAGAAACCAGAATTATATTCACTCCCCCCTTCTGTAATTCTTGTTACATTGTCTGGGAATAACACCCATTCCTATTGTTTTTCTTTTTAGACTCTATTCTTACTTCAATTTTCTCCAATCTGTCATTCAATTGCTTGATAGAAAGATGTCCTACATTGACTCTCTTGTTTTTGTTCACTTGACTTGTTTCTCCTGGAACAAAGTTTTTAGAAACTGATCCATATTTCTCATTTAGTTTAACTAGTTTAGCTTTGTTAATTGGATTTCTTTCACTTAATGGATGTGATTCCTTGTGTTTTGAGGGATAATCCTTTTGGTCTTTCGATGGATAACATTCATCATCTGTCAAATCCACATTCGTTGAAAGTCCTTCTACTAAATTGGAGTCAAGTTTCTCCTTGCTCTTTTTCCAGGCTTCATCACAGAAAGATTCTATACCTTGAACTTTAGTAATTTGAGCATGGACATCTCTAGATGATTTCCATGCCTTGATTACTTCATGTTCTCATTCAAGCTACTTTCTTAAAATCTCCTCTTTCTTCAAGAATTCAGTTAGTTCATCTTTAGCAATCTTGCACTCTATCTTCAATTTTTCAAACTCAACAAATTGAGTTTCTAACACAATATTTCTTTCACTTAAAAACATATTGTTCTCTTTAAGTGTTACGACCGGTATTTTGTGTAATATTATTTGTGGACTTTGTATAATATTAGAGCCGAATGCTAATATACTTAATAATTGTACGTTTGTGTGAATGAAAATTCTGTATTATAAATTTGCTTTATGTAGAATATGATTTTTTCAAAGCAAGAGTTTATTTATTTCCCTTATTTTTGATTTATAAAGAATATTCTAAACCTTGGAAGAATTTTCTTTTAAAATTATTTCGTTCACAAATTTCAAAAGTGATTTTATAAAATTTCTAAAAATCCAAGTTATTTTACGGTATAAAGTTTATAATTTTTGAACTTGTATTTTATTTTATAAAAATAAATCTTTAAAAATTTTATTTGTTATAATCAGCAAATTACGTGGAAGCCCTTGCATGCAAATCACTCTTTTATTCTCTTAAAGGGTAAATGAGACCTTTCC